>NC_050174.1:11885569-12003069 GCF_008315115.2 Sander lucioperca
TGATGAAAGTAAGGGGGAGACGCACAAAAGTGGAGTTTTCACAAAAGCGTGGATATGATTTTGGATCTTGTTCATTTAAGATAATAAGCTATCCTTAGTAAACAGTCTTAGTGCAACAGCTTGTGATTGTCCAAAATGAGGCCTGACCTGAAAACAAACTAATTACTTCCAAACCTCTGCTGCTACAATAAGTCAGTGCACAGGCTGTAGGCTGCAACATATAGCTCTGAATAACTAATGTTTTTTCATTTAATGATTTATTTTTTATTTTTTATAGCTAGTTAGCTTAGCTTACAATAAAGACAATGTCTAGCCTGTTTCAAAGGTAAAAAAACAGCCTATCAGCACCTCTAAAGCTCACTAATTAGTCTGTTACATCTTGTTTGTTTGAATCTGTATATATGTTTAAAAACAATAAGTTGTGGTTTGACACGGGGTTATATGCCGAACTATAGACCCAATCACAATGTTTGTTTACAATAACTCCTGGGTAGAAACTGGGACGAGGAACAGGTATACTCTCATTTCATTCATCTAAAATGCATGTTTGATGCCTTCATATGTCTTCATAACATTAGGTTGGAGCCCTAATTTACCTGTCGGGCCACAGACTAAAGTAAAGAGTCTCTGCTGTTGCCAAGCAACCTCACAGTGAGACTTCAGGAAGTCACCTTAGCTGGCTGTAGCTCCATTTTTAATAGACAGATGTGAGAGTGGTGTCAGTCCTCCCATCTAACTGATGGCAAGAATGCGAATAAGCATAGTTCTGCTGTGTCAAATAATAATTTTAAGCCCCTACTGATATAACTCATATAGCCTATTCATATATTGTTTTTTATGCAGGCAGTTTAGCGCAGACAAATATTGGCTACTGTTAAAGAACCAGTTATGCGTATTTTAAATCTTATCTACATTAAGAGTATGGAGAAAAAAATATTTGTGAAAAAAGCATAACTGACATACCAAGCCCAAAAGTTTGAGGCACACGTCCACTTCCCTCCACATCTCAGTACGCATACACACATACATGTGCACCAAAATTTTGACACACACACACACACACACACACACACTGACCTTGAGGGTGTTAGCAGTGCTGACGTTTGTTTGGACGGTGCTTCAATTCCTCAGACTGCTGCGAGGTCACATGGCTTAACATCAAAGAGAAGAATGTCTTCCTGGGCGACACAGAGCTCTGGTGTTTATTCTAAAAGTTTCACTGTCTGTCTGTGGCGGTAGCTGCAGTCATTTCTGCCTATTGCTTCTCTGTCTGATTACCTGTGTATCTTTGTTTGTGTATTTGTATAATATCTTAACAACTGTCTTTTTGTGACTGTAACATCTTGGTCTCAATCATTCCCTTAATTTGCTGTCCCATCACCTCTTAGGTAAAAAAAAAATTTTGGGCTTTAGCAGTATACAAAATCCCTTGTGTGCTTTCACTGCAGAGAAAGATGATCTGTGGGCTACAATGGAAAAGCATTTGTTGCCTTGCATATTATGTTGTCAGCCCACTGCCTGTTAATGCGGAGTGACTGGATTTGGCCAATTCTTAGGTACTTTTCACTTGAATGCCTTTTAGCAAAAATTGGTGATTGCTCCATTTCTCTCCATTTTAAACAAATGCTGTTTTGTTTAGCAACACTTCTTTAAACCACAGCCAACTGAAATATGGTTGAGAAACACATAGTTGGTCTTTGTGGTTTGGAGTGTTTTCCACCTGTCTCTTATAACTTATTGTGTTCGTCTTCACACAATGACGTGATGTGTTCTTTCTTTCCTGGCTACGGATGAACTTCTTAAAAACACAAGAGGAGATGAGAAGCAGAACAAGAGGACATGTGGACTACAGTTACAGAACTTGAGTAAATCTATATAGCATATTAGTAAAAAGCTTTTGATGACAACAAGGGTGCAACATAAATAATAATAAAGTTTGTGTTTTGTGGGGAACTCCAAAGAAACACTCTTAAAATCCATTATGTGAGATCTACATTTAATAGTCTGATAGTAAGTTGATACCAAGCTGTGTCTTCACTGCAGAGTAATTTATGTGCATGGTTAGCTGTGAGGTTTTTCCCCCCAGGGATGTGTTTTGTTTTGATGTCCTCCACTCCAGCCAGATGAATGGCAACATGGAGAGACGAGGATGGGGGGAAGGGGGGTGGGGGGGGACCTCTTTGGACATGTTAAAGGACACCTGTGGGGCTTACGGGGGGCCTCTGCGTAATGGACAGGGTTCCGCTTCAGGTGGCAGTAATTTCTCTAAGCCATGGGGAGGGGCATTGGGGTCGGATTCTGTGTGTGTGTTAGTGGGCTGTGAGCGTGTGCATGTAGTGTGTTTTTCTGTTTGTCAGAATTTTGAAAATAAGTTTGTTTTGTAACTGTGACATTAATGTGTTGCTGTGTTTTGTTTCTGTTTGTTTTAGCTTTTGTTTCCTTATCATTAAATAAAGCTATGCTCTGTTTCAGCGTGCATGTGTTTGTATGCATACCCTGTGTGTGTGTGTGTGTGTGTGTCTGTGTGTCTGTGTGTGTGTTCACGCAGGCCTATCTCTTAGACAGTAATTGCTTCTAATACCACCGGGAACACCACACAGATCGTGACAGAGCCTCACCCACAACTAATGATTATGTAAATACGATAACCATCTGAAGACATGATTGTGTATGTGTGGGTGTCCTGCCTAATATACTTTTATCTCTTATCATGTAGAGATCAGCTGTTAGACAAATGTGGCATTGTTTAAGGCTGAGGTAGAGCTGCATGTGTGTGTGTGTTTGTGTATGTGAAGCTGTCCTTTACTAGTTCCGGGGCTCATCTGTTCTGTGCACCTGATACTGAGCTGGACCGACGTACCTGGAGAGTTCCAGGTATTTTAGATGAGAAGACGGGAGCTTGTTATTAAATGTCACAGGCCGATCTTCTAGAATAACCAATAATGTTCCAATGACTACCTCAGCCTCTTCGCACGCACACACGCACGCACGCACGCACGCACGCACGCACACACACTCACTCACTCACTCACACACACACACACACACACACACACACACACACACACACACAAACAGTCTATGTATGACAAATTAGACGGGAACAGGATGAGAATAGAAAATTATTAGTCAAGATGAGTTGGGGTGAAATGCCAACATTTTTGCAGCTGTACCTCAAGGACACACTTCATTAGTGCAAATCAGTACAGATGCATTCATTTATCCTCAGTGTATACACACACACACACACACACACACACACACACACACGTCAAGGGTCTTTTTGTGCTCTTCAGGGAGTAATTACAAGATTGAGTTACATTGAATGACTTGAGCTGTTGTTGATACCTTAACAAATTTAACTGCATGTTCCTCTTACAACCCTAACCTTGATTGCATCATTTCAATAAGAGCAATGAAACAGCTGTTCAACATAAAGGGATTTGTTTATTCAAAATTCAAAAAGGAGTTTAGTATGATTTTAAAACTTTTAAAATGTAAAGACACCTTTTATTGGTTTAGGCATACATGGCACATGAGGAATGAAGCTAACCAATTTTGTTTTACTATATTTTATTACAGTAATGTGGAACTTTAAGGCGCTGTCTTCGATATTCAGAAAACAAGTGGTCTGGGATTGCCTCCACACGGCTCTCACATGTTTCCATTCTAAAACCATTCTTTAACAGCTCTTGTAACTAGGCAGCAGCTGCAGGAATGTATAAAAGACCACCCAGATCATGACATGCGATGATGACTGGGAATGATTCACTGAGACTGACATCAACAATCGACACCTTTTAAAAGTAATATGATACTGCCAAAAAAAGACAAAAAACATTTTTGCTGTTTTATCCATTAGTGAGCTACAATGAGGATATCTGTTGTAATGGTGTATAGTCCATATAAATTGACATCATATGGAGTCAATAAGAGCATGTAATATAAGAATGTGGAGGAACTGACAAACGGCACAGTGCACACAGTGTTATTCATAAGCCAAAGTGCTGATTTAAAGAGCTCTTTCTCTCTGCCATTTGTTTAACAGACATGCGATTGATGTTCAGATCAGATGATTTTCTGTAGTCATTTGTTTCTCTGTAGGATTCCTTGCTGCCATTTGATGTAGCTTGTCATCCTTTTACATAGCATAGCATTGTGAATGTACCACAACAGAACTAATATTAGAATTAGTAATATTTATATACCTACTGCTATTGTCTTTTTTTTTTTAGTCCTATTTGTTGCCCTGGCAGTGCAGATGCGAACTCACACTGCCGATCAGTTTGCTGCTTCAATGTGCAAGAAATGCACACAAAAACACGTATAGGCATGTTTCTACGTGTCAGAGCCGTAAGCTTGGAGTGTAAAGGTCATTCTGAGGGGTCAGAGTGTCAGTTTTGTGTTTCAGCTATAGAGGAGGGCCTCTGTTGCACACTTAATGGACACTGTGAATAGTGTCTTCCAAGAGAGCAATAAAGGGATATGGTGGGAGTCAGGAAAGAAGGTAAAACAGAATAAGGGGGGGGGGGGATGATAGAAATCTTAATGACGTGTTAGGGTAACAGAGTGTGTAACGCAGCGGGTATTTTGTCCACATACATTCATTTACATAGATGTATGTATGAGTGTGAATACTGGAGTGGAGTGGTCAGAGTGTGAGTGTATGCATGAATGAATGCATGTTTTGTGTGTTAGGTATGTCTGTTTCTCTCAGTACATAAAGGGTCCATGGTGGGAATACGAGAACCTGCAGTGAACTTAAGGATCCCCGAATAGTGGATGCTCTATATTTGGGAGCTGGACCGAGGCCACTGACCCTAACACTGACCCCACACCTGCGCTGTGTGTGTGTGTGTGTGTGTGTGTGTGTCTGTGGACATGGTAGGGGTGCGTGCGTGATTTGAATGACTGCTTCTGCCTTTCTTTATTGTTTTATACACATCATGTCTTGGTGTGTTTGTCTGTGTGAGTGTGCAAGTGTGTGTATTGTGTATTCCTTATTGTCAGTGGAAGTTACTTTTCAAACTAACTAGTAACTACTCCAGTACTTACTGTCAATAGTCCCTTTCCGACCGGAAGGATTACATAACATAACGTTCCTAGAACCCTTTTTTTCTCGTGTTCCGACTGGACCAATTTGGGGATTATTAAGTTCCTCTGGCCACAGTCCCTGTAACTCCTTAAGCTCCTACTTCAGGACAGGGTATTTTCCCTTTTCCGCATAAGAACCCTTAGTGACCTAGCAACGTCTGGAACACACAGTACATATTCTTCACTGTCTGTTGCAATTCGCCTACGTATGCTAACTCATAAGACAAACATCACGCATTCAATCAGCTAATTGTTAATGCTAGTTAAACTTACCCGTCGTTTCGTTTGCCTGTTGCGCTCTGCTCTTCTATTTTCTTCCATCATATTAATTAAGATCATATTACGCTGGAGCCTTTGTCTTCTGTGTTTCTCTGTTAAGTACTCCAGCCTAGTCTTTAAACGCCGCCGTTCGAACTCCGTTATGAGGATCCCGGCAAGGCACAACAGGAAAATTCCGATGGCCTCCTCCATGCTGGTTTGTTGTATGTGGCGCTAAAGTTAAGTGACGACGCTATAAAGACTGTTGCTGTGTACCAACACATAGTAACCGTGCTAAAAATGTGCATCTGCATATTTTCTAATGCCTACAGAAAGGTGAAGACACTTCTTCTTTAAATCAAAAACTTGCTTAGCACAGAGTTGACACAAAGTCAATGTAAAACTCCTACACTTCTTCCCATTGCCTAACTAAACTAGTAAAATATCAAAGTCAAACATTTAACAGAATAAATAACAGAGAAATAATGCTATTACTGTATTATTAAAAGTATTTTTAATTGTTCCTTGAATAGAGTGGCATATTACAGACAAAATCTCAATTTAGCAAACCCACCAATAGCAGCTGTAAAGCATCAAAAAATTTTCTAACCTCAGACATCCAAACCTGCACCTTTTTTTATCTGTTCAGTAGTTATTGAAGTTGCCTCTATTCCTGCAGTGTCTGCAATAAGGCTTTTTCATTTCTTTGATACTTTTACAAGAGTGTAGTATGGTTTTACTACTAAAATTAGAAAAGGTAGACCTCCGTAGCTTTTGTGTGTAAGTGTGTCTGTGTGAGCAATCACTGTCAGCAAATGCGTGACCAGTCTCTCAGTTCTTGTTCCGTATTTAGGTCTCAGGGTTCAGAGGTCATGGGGGTCGAGAGGCGGTATGAATGACTGCCTGTTATCAGGTGACAAACAAAAGAGTGTGTGAGTGTGAGTGTGAGTGTGTGTGTGTGTGTGTGTGTGTGTGTGTGTGTGTGTGTGTGTGTGTGTGTGTGTGTGTGTGTGTAAGAAAGAGAAACAGGAAACAAAGATTGACTGAATGACAGAATGAAAGAGATGGAGTCAGAGAGATTGTGATAGGTGGAAATATAAACACAAACAGGAGACAGAAGCATACAGGCTGGCACAATGAAAATTAAAATGCTTCACTGTAATGTGATGACCTTGCATCAGCAGCCACAATAACAAGTTTTTTTTTTCCACCATGATCCTCATTTAATCCCCACCATCTTGCCATATTTCATATTTCCTCCACGCTCTTCACATGATTGGTATAACAATTTATTTTCCCATTTAATGATTCAATTTAAAACAAGTAAAAATGGTTTAGGGTGGAAATTGTGATGTCACCAATATGTATGAGCATAAATACCAATAAGCTTACAAATCCACCTCGCCAACTTTCATGAAATCCACATAATGTCTAAAAAGGTATTACAAAATAGCTAACTGTGTAATAGAAAGTATGGATACTAACCTCAACTTTTGCAAAGAAAAGTTGTGCTTTTTGGTATTTGCACTCCACTTTTTTACATCTTCTTGTCAATAAACAACCATTTGAAATGAAGTAATGGCTGCAAATTATTTAAGAGATAGTAAATGAATGGTAGTAGTAAAATTGTACAGATATTTCAACTTTAGGGTTTATACTTCTTTTGGATAAATGTGGATCTGTCAGGTTCTCTGGGTTTTTCTTTCTGTCACGGTCTGTTCAAATTTTAGGTTTGAAATCATTTGTCTATCTGTATCTGTAGTACTCTGTTTTCTATCATTTCTCCTCTCTCTTATTCATCTCGCTCTTCTCCTAAACCCTTTTCCCCCCTCCTGTCATCTGTTTTTCTCCCTCATTTCATGCCTCTCTCTTTCTTTTCCCTGCTAATTGCCAACTTGTAGCATCCCGGGAGCGGGGAGCTCATTATTTGGTGAAGAGGAGACAGGTGGCGCCACTATGTTGTGATGCTTCTCGTTAGTGTGTGTCAGTGTATTGTGTTCATGTTGTGTTTGTGTGTGCATATCTGTTTTCACAAGTTTTGCCTTGTTTGTGTGTGCAAGTATGTCTTTATATGCTTGTGTGTGTGTGTGTGTGTGTGTGTGTGTATTTGTGTGTATGATTCCTATATGCATGTGACTGTGGTTGCGTGTGTGTGTGTGTGGTGCCCCTGCTTGTTGGCGGCGCAGAGCCCCTTCTCACTGTAATCTCTTTGTTTATGCAGTGCGAAAAGGGCCTGGCGGGGGCATGAACTCCCCACGCTCTTATCCCACTGCGCCACTTACCCCTAGTAGACCCTCATGCACCCCCGCCACCCTTCCGACACCCTGCTATGCTCCCATCACCTCCCCCATCTGACTCAATTCCTGCCCATTTCTGTTCTCCCTCCCTGTGTCCCGTTGTCCCTCCTTCCTGTCCTGCTTTGTTAACATCAGAAACTTAAGCTGTACATTCTGCAAGAGGTCAGAAAGATGCACCTAACTATACTATAGGACACATATTTCTGTGTTCCCAAAAGTGTTAGGCAAAGTACTAGAAAACTGTAATTGATTAATCGTCATACATTGAAAAAGTCGTTGTGGTTTAACAAGCAGGCAGCCCAACAATTTGGAGGGATTTAGTGACCATCCAGCAGCAGCTAGCTTAGCCTCTTTGACTGCACACAGCTCTTCAGAAGTTCCAGCTGTGTGATTCCTTAGTGTAGGTGTACCTATTGGTAACGTTAGCACCTAAGAACATATGACAATTGCATTTCTCCTCTTTTGGTGGTGGCTAACAGCCTCCTCCCACCTCAAGGTAGCATGTCCCAGCCCAGTCTGTCCGCAGAGTGCACAGAAACCAAACTGATATAACAAGACAGTGAACAAGTCGATCCTTATAAATCAAAATAATGGAACGATACTGGGATAAGTAACTGTAATGAAATTATTGAAAAAGGTAAGCACTTAACTGTAATGTGTTACTAAGTAATGTGTTGCTTGCCGGTCACAGCCCTACTTCATGCAAGATCAGTGTCAGAAAATTCATCATGTCATGCTTATTTTAAGCCACTAAATTTAATAAAGAATCTGGTGAATGTATTAAACTTAATCATTGAAAAACCGCAAAAGATGATTAATGGTTTAAGACTTGAGGGTTTGTGGAGCACCTTGGTAGCCGAGTGGTTATAGTGCATGCCACATTACTGCAATGTTGTGGGTTGGCTTGATTTGTTGTATGTCATTCGCCTTTCTATGTCCCCATTTCCAGTCTCTGCCTCTACACTGTCAAATAAAGGTGAAAATGCCATTAAGGAAATTTATGAAAGGTTCGTAACTGAATTTTGGTTTTAGAAATAGATTTCTGTTCAGTATTCTTTATTTAGATTCAATGTACTAACATCAGTAACTAACTTTAAATACATTGCCATCGATAGTAGTGTTTCCATTCAGATATTTTTATGCGTATTTCGAAGTATCGCAATAGAAAAACTAAATGGAAACGGCAAAATTCGATAAAACTCTCTCAATTGGGCAAAAACGTTCGCTTCAGCTGTTTTTTATTATTTTTTTGGGGCTTTTCCCTTTATTTAGACAGTGACAGTGGATAGACATGAAAGGGGGAGAGAAAATGGGGGATGACACGCAGCAAAGGGCAGCAGGTCGGATTTGAACCTGCGCCGCTGCAGGACTCGGCCAACATGGGGCAAATGCTCTTACTGGGTGAGCTAGAGGCCGTCCCACAAAATTCTTGAAGAAATCTCTCAATTTTTCTCTCGTACTGTAGATGGGTTAGATGGCCAAGGTGACTTGTTTTGTTTTGTTCCGGTTAGCAATCTCTACTTCTACTCTGTTTACTGCCAACAACATCCATGCTTAGCCTATAGCGCCAACTTTTGACGAAACTACGCTGTAGCCTACTTATTCGCTCCAAACCAGTTGATGGAAATGCACCTAATTCGCATTTCTTTTTCTGCAACATTTCAAAAGTTTGCTTAAATTTCTCATGACAATTGAATGGAAACAGCTATTCTCTTTTTCTTTCATGTATCTTCCATTCTTTGCTACAGAGTGCCTCTTTTAGTGAAATGACATACTTCTTCCCCCCTCTTAATTCTGGCCCTCACCTCTAACCTCTCTCACATTGCTCTCCTTTGAAGTCGTCGGTAAAACAGGGTTTTCAATCCCTGGCAGTGTTTATCTGATTGTTTGGTAAAGTCTGTGAGAAAGAATTACAAAGCACTAGTGTTTTGCCTAACAGATGGTATTATCGGTTGGTCAAATGGTGGCCTTTTGGCAGGTCTAGAGGAGCCGGTGTTGTGGGCAACGTGCAATGTGTGAATAAGTTAGTGTCTGTGTTCATGTTTGTGTGTCTGGGTTGGTGGACGTGTCTTTGTGTGCATGTGTTCATGCAGGTGTGGGGGTTACCGTCGGTTTGTAGGTCAACCCCTGCCCCCGGTGTCACCTTGCTCTGTTTGGCCCTAAACAGCCACCATAACAGGTCTCTTCTCTTCTCTTCTCTTCTCTTCTCTTCTCTTCTCTTCTCTTCTCTTCTCTTCTCTTCTCTTCTCCAGTCTCTCACTCTTTTGTCTTTCTTCTCTAATCCTCTGTACTCTGTACTCTTCTATCTATTCACTGATAATTTAAATATTGCGTTCAATAAGTGATCTTTCTGTAAACCAGTGTGCATATGTTTTCTGATAATTTGCTGGTGCTTCTCTTAGTTAGTTTAACACATCGTTGTTTTTTTCATTCAGAACTGTTTTGTTTTAAAAGTCATTAATATTTAAATATGATGATATTATGAAATATCCAAAACACACAACACTCAGCAGGCATGCGTAAGAATTATTAATCAACTGAAAGAGGTATTGTGCTTGGCATGTGTGAGTGTGTGAGACAGAGAAAGAGAGCTGGAGAAAGCAACAGTGAATAGGACAAGCAATAGAGACAGAAAGGTTTTATTGGGCTTCGCTATTCTTGGCTGAAGGAACAGTTGTCATTGGCCATTGGAACACATGTAGCTCTTTTATTAGCGTAAGCTCCCACTTTAGGTGGTCCTCCCCACCTATTCAGGGCAAAACCGAGTTAGTTTTGAATGGATAATAACAATTACCAGAACTCCATGATTGTAAATCAGTGTCCTATGGCATCCCGGAAAGTGAAGCAAAAGAGCTGACATAAATCAAATTAACATAAACAACTTTAAGTGATTTAGATTATTTGGTACACATCTTAAAACATGTATTATTTATTATTATTATTATTAACTATAAACTGTTATTCCTCCCATTTGTTAGCCAGTGTGAAGCTGCTAGTTAACCTTCTTTGAAAGGCTGTTTCCCCAAACTGCTGCAGTGACGGCTCAACCAAAACAACTCTGAACTCTTGCAATTATTTCGCCTCATGACAGGCATGTGCCTCCTCTATAACTAATTGAACTCCTGTTGAACTTTTTCATGCCGTTGAGTTCAGAAATATTAAGCTTCCTCCTTTACTGCTTCCCATTGTTTGATAGCAATCCATATAGTGTTTGATCCATGTTTCAAACCCTGCATTTTCTATGATTTTAAATTGGCAGTAGGAAATAGTACAACACCCTTGTGCTACTCGCACTTGTATTATAATTTGTTATACCTTCAAAGACAGTGGTAAGTATTAGGGATGCAAATATTAGTGATCCTACTTTTTATCAACTGATAGAGATTCAGATACCCAAACTCAGTGTTTCAGCCAATACAGTGTTTCCCTCAGCGTAATTGCTTCTACATCACTTTTTTCAAACCATCTTTTTTTACATTTCACAAAACCAACCTGTTACATAATGGAGCTCTTCCCGTGGTATTTGTTTTAGCTCTAGTTAATGAATAGTACCACTAATTACTTGTGATAAACACATTGCATTTGCTATAACGTCTTCACAATCAAAGCATTCCTCCTGTTCGCAATTGGAAAACTTTTAATGTGAAGCAGCAACAGCAGGAAAGTATGGTAACTGAACACAGCTCCCATACGGCTGACCGTAATCAGCAAGTGGACGAGAGCATCCAGTCAATTTACCAAAAGATACCTCAATATCATATACGTCTCCTCTACAACGCCATGAATGACGAGAGATTAATCTTGAAGGTGGACAAACACAAGATATTAAAGGTCCCATGGCATGAAAATTTCACTTTATGATGTTTTTTAACATTAATATGTGTTCCCCCAGCCTGCCTATGGTCCCCCAGTGGCTAGAAATGGCGATAGGTGTAAACCGAGCCCTGGGTAACCTGCTCTGCCTTTGAGAAAATGAAAGCTCAGATGGGCCGATCTGGAATCTGCTCTTTATGAGGTCATAAGGAGCAAGATTACCTCCCCTTTCTCTGCTTTGCCCGCCCAGAGAATTTGGCCCACCCATGAGAGAGAGACATCATGGCTTTCAAACGAGCAAAGTGGCAGTTGATCAAGGCCACACCCCCCACCCTCCACCTTGCCCCCCTCCTCTCTCAGACATGGCACATAATAAGTAAAGCTCATTGTGGGATTGGCTCTAGTGGCTGTAATTCTGCACCAAGGCTGAATTTTGGGAAAGAGACTTCAGATACAGTATTAGGGGACCGCTAAGGTCTATATAAAAGCATCCAAAAAGCACCATGTCATGGGACCTTTAATGTTATACGACACCACAGATCCTTTTTATAAGGACAACGCCAGAAAAGAGAAGGCATGGAGTTTAATTGCAGGAGTGCTTGGAGTGGAAGGTAGATACTAGCTAATAAACACGTGATTGTTTTTTCAAGTACTTGCAGAGAGCCTTCAGTGTCGGTCGGGTAGGCAAGACGCTTCGCTTCTAACATGCTCCGTGAGACGTTCCCGGTGTGGTATGGCTCGTGGCAGGGGACGGAACAAAACCGTGGTGCAGCAGGAACAGGTCACTTCTGCACATGGTGGAATTTCGGGGTAAAGCAGACTGACCTGAACCTATGGAAAAACCCTAATATACTTTATTCCATCAGTCAGTGCATTTTTTAAATGCCTTAATAAAGCACTGAGGAGATGCACTTAAATGATGTTAAGAATCCAATCACCCGTGTTGTAGATATTGTGCATGACACACAACAAGATAAACACCATTCACCAAGGTTACAGCAAACTTCAGCCAGAGCTGTCTCAGATATTTTGTGTGACAGATGGAAACAGAAGTGGGGGCTCATCATTGTGGGAGGGGGGAGGCGAATAAATGTTAGTGGGTGGCTGCTGATCGTGATCCTCAGTTATTTGGTAAGCTGTTGCAGATTTGTGAATCAGAAAAGTAGGCAGACAAAGATCCCACAGAGCAGGTGGTACATCTTGCTCTCTCTTTCAACTCCTACTCAGGAAGTAGCTGCCACACGACTCTTCTGTCTTCTGCAAACAATTCTGTTACCTTAACAGGACGTTTTCAACATTCCACCCTTTTGGCCATTCAGTTCCTTCTTCAACGGCTGTAACCCCTGCTCTTCACAGGGTGCCAAATTAACTTGGCTTCTTCAAGACTCAAAAACACTGCGTGTGTCATCACTTTCTCCTTACAAAGTATATTATTTAGCCAGAAATCTTGTTCTGACTGCATTTGATTTGATATACGCCCCCTCATAATTTATTTATGACACTACAAATACTCAAAGTAAATTTGAGCCTTTAATTTGTGGTTTTGCTTTACCGTCTCTGTGCCTTAGAGAAAAGTAACAGGATATCAATCCCATTGAAATCCTAATGAAAACATTGTACTCGCCAGATGGCTTAAGGGAAAACTCTTTTACTCTTTTTTTATATTTTAGACATACAGTAAAGCAATTAAGAATAATTGAAATATTTATGATATCATGATTACAGAGGTGGATTTCTGATACTCATTCTCAGTTTTGTAGTACCTCACCCTAACCACACCTTTCCCTGTCAATGAGTTTATGGTGGTTGTAAAGTGATACAGTGACTGGTTTCACAATGACAATAACAAGTTGTAAAAGCCATTCCCAGTCTATCATTAGGCCTTCGTTAAGTTTAAATGGCTTGACACCTACCTCTCTCTGTGTGTGTGTGTGTGTGTGTGTGTGTGTGTGTGTGTGTGTGTGTGCGTGCGTGCGTGTGTGTGTGCGTGTGTGTGTGTGTGTGTGTGTGTGTGAGAGATACTAGTCACAGTAACTTCAAATGGATAGCTCATGTTTCATGGGCAAAGAGATGTTTGTAACCCTTCTTTATGAAGGTGATGTTTATATGTAATTGTGTAGGTATGTAGATATGTGTATGTTTCTAAACAATAGAGAATAAAAGAAAGAAAAGATCTTCATTTTTTTATTGTTGAGGTGATTAGATTTGAGGAGGCCTTGAAAGCCGTATACGTATACACATATGTGAGAGACAGTACAGTGAGTTCCCTAATTATTTAAACAGGAACATGGTTTTTGTGCTGCACTTTTGAATTTTAAATTCCACTGATTGGTGTTTGACTGATCAAGGACATACCACAAAATGTCACCATCAGTTTGATATTAATTTAATGTGTGGTCATTTTATAATGCATGACATGTATACTTACTTATTATGCTTAAATAATGACACAGCATTTTTCCCCAAGTAATAAGTTAACAGGAACAAGTGCGTTTTCTTATTATATCTTCCGGTTTCTTCATTCCTTCTTGTGTATATAATTTATCTTTTCATCACTCCTGTTTTCACTGTTGACTTTCATATTGATTTGTCTGTGAGAAAGGATTAGCAGTAGTGTGAAGTGCTTTTTTTTGCCAAAGGTTAAAAGGTCAATCAAGAACAAATTAGAATTGAGGTCAGAGGTGGACATGGCAGACTTCTTCTCTGTCGCCTCTCTTCATCATCATGCCTCTCCTTAATCTACGCATTATCCCTTCTTTTCCTTATTTCTCTCATCAATTCCTTGGGTTGTTTTGATGAGTTGTGGTGGGTGTGTTTCTGACAGGAGTAGGTGAAGGTGGGCCCCAGTCACAGGATTCTATGCTGAAGTTGTTGTTTTGCAACGAGTAGAGGTGAATAGGTTTAACACTGTTCATAGGCAGCCCGTTTACTCCAGCCTTCATCATCACGCTCTTTTGCTTCTCCACTCCACCCCTCACACATTCCTCTGACCAGTTTTTCATGCACTCCCTACTTGCCTCCGTCAATAAATCTGTAACACCAACTCCTTCAAGCTCCAAACAACTTTCCACTATTTTACATTTTTTTGCAGGACTAACCTGATTTCTATTTGGCAAAGCATATTCAAGTTTTTTTTGGCTCAACTGCGGCTATTTCTGGAACAAAACAAAACAAAATACTTCTCCACTGTAAGAGAAGAAAGTACAAATGGACTGTAATAGGAAGAGGAACTACGTATACTCTCACACACAACTCACCCACACATCTACAACCCCTCACTCTCCTGCGTATGTTCTCTAATTCTTTTATTTGTATGTCTCTCTCTCTCTCTCTCTCTCTCTCTCTCTCTCTCTCTCTCTCTCTCTCTCCATAGACCATTCAGGCAGAAAGGATTGCTATGTAAATGCTCCAGTGAATAGGAGTGAATGGACAGGCTTAAAGCAGATTATGTTAAACTGCTTGTTAGTTTAAAGACATGCTGAAGTGAATTGCTGGGGATTAGCAGATGTGCTGCCGTGCCACAGAGGTGTTTCTCTAAAATGTACTTAATCCCCTGTCTGTTAGTTAATTCACACATCAAATGAAGAGATAAATGCTGCTAAAAGTGAACCAGGAAAAGGTAAGGTGGTCTTTAAATCCTCAGGCGCAGATGATATCCCAAAGCGGAGATGATGTATTTGAATAACAAATATGTCCATTTATACATCTTTGGTAATGACGAGTCCATGTAACCACAAAGAGCTGTTGTGTGGTTTTTCCAATAAACACAACAGTGTGAAAGTGCATGTGCTTGTTATTTGTCACATTTTGAATAGCTGACTGTTGAAGGAACAGCGGTTTCATTTGACAGCAGAAAAAGTCCTTAGTATCTCATATTGTATTAAAGCATCACTGTTGTGTAAAAACCATGTATCTCCAAAACGTCAACTTAAAAGACTACTCCACCGATTTAGCATTGCACTTCTATAACATTGTCAAACTCACATTTAAGTGACACTCCCACCTCCGCAAAACCCTGCGGCGAATCGCCGGATCACTTTCTTTGGTCTGAACGCTCCCTTATGCTAGTAGCAGCTACTCCAACCTCAAGCTGAGGTGAGGATTGGGCTATTGGTCTGGTGAACTCACTTCTTTCTAACTCCACAACAACAGATTTTTTTCATTTTCAAAGTTGTAGTCTTCAGCCTCAACCAACCCTGCCTCAAGTGATGTCAATTTATCAGACCTTGCACAGCTTCCTCTGGAGCCACAAAGGGCTTTATACAACTTTTCACACATATGCAGTAGTACTCCCCAGAACCTGTTAACAGATATTGATGTGTAAAAAAATCTGTGGAGTTGACTAAGAAACATTTTTATGAACATTTTCTGAACCAATAAAGAAACAATTAATCCTTTGAAAAATTAAAAATCTCCACATTTGCAGATACATGGTTTTTACTGGACTGAAATCCTGCAGCCTAGCTAAGCCAATGGTTTGGCTTCCAATGCTGTGAAAAGTGTTGTGGTCTCAGAACTGCAGCGCTCCAGCAGATTCCAATAAGGATGAGAGGAGAAACATTTAACATCAGGTATTTGGAAAATGAAGTGTCTGCTCCCGGTGTGCTTGGCAGTGGTGGAATTTGACCTTGATATACTGTAGAAGTAGCTCTTCAGCATACGGCAGGTTACTGCTTTCCACTGGTGGCGAGACACTTTGTCCAGCATGAAGAATGCAACACTTCCCTTTCAAATTCACAAGGAAGATACATTAGTAAGATAGGAAATCGGAAATAGGAAAATGTACCAGGAGTAAACACTACTCATAAACATCATGCCCCATTTGTATTCTAATTTGAGAGATCAAAAAGTGAATGTGTTTTCACATTTCTACTGCCTCGGCGACATTCAGCATTCTGAAAGCAAAGTCAACATTCTTTCAAGTGTTGACACTGAAAGCTGCTGACGTGAAGTTGTTGTGTTATGACAGCCTGTCAAAAATGATGTGAGAGCGAATGCTGAATAGAGAGCATATTGACCCCCAGCACTAGCTGAGACACATCATCAGAATGTGAAAATGGATCATGAATACCATTAGCATATAAAAAACAAAAGTACTATCTGTTTCAGATTCAAATGTCTGAGGAACTTTATTTTTGACCTAAACTAGAAATGTTGCATTTTTATGTCTATGCCCAACTTTTATCTCTCTCTGAGCCCTACTGTCCATCACCGTGTTGTCCTCTTGTCAGGCACCTTTTCTCTCCTCTCGCTGAACTCTTTTATTTCTCCCCAAAAGGTCACCATCCTCCATTTATCTCATTCCTTCAGAAATCTCTCCTTAAAACCACCTTAGACAACCATCGTCCTTCTCAGATCTTTCCTTTTGTTTTTCCTGCCAGCAGCCTTTTCTTTACTCTTTTTTCTCTTTCAGTTTTACTGCTCATCCTTCGCTTTTGACAGTCTCACCCATTCATCATAGGCCCAGCATGAGGGTGACACGCTGGAAGAATAGTGTGTGTGTGTGTGTGTGTGGCACCAGCCTAAAATACCATAAAGTAAGGTATTTAAAGTAAGAAAGTAGTTTTAAAAGGGGTCATCCTCAATCTGCATATGATATCATGTCCTCCAGCAAATCACAATAGACATACAATACTCACTCACACACACACTTCACAGCTAGTGGGGATTGGGGGGAACTGCTGTCACAGTTTTAAAAGGGCTTCCCATGGTTAGACATGCTTGAAATGACATTCTGGTTCACTGGAGGAGGGGAGTGGGAAAAGGAGAGAAAGGTGGAGGGGGTGGCAGCTAAGTTAACACATGTTTTTGCAGGAATGATAAAGGAGACAGCTGTGAGATTTTTCTGTCATTTCATATTTTCCATCATTCAAAAGGGACATACAGTACAGAAGGTCTCCTAAACAGATAATTGTATTTTTTTTTTACAGTTACATTAGGTTTTTATACTCACCACAGGTGGCAGCACAGCTAGTCAAAGTGGCAATTTGGAAAATATGGGCACCACAGAATCAAATAGTTCTGAAGTTACGAGAGTGTGTAAATTATGGCTAAAAAGGATTTACAGTACTTGATATTTACGAATTAATTTCCATCGCCAACATGCCGACCAAGAGATCGAGTTGCCTTGAGGGCTACTTAAAACCATCATACATAATCATTTCAAATCCTAAATATCACTAGCTGCTTAGCTATAAAACTACCAGAGCATCTTAACTAACAGGAACGTCAGCTACTGTGTTAAGGTTTGTGTGGGAAAGGGGCTTCTGAGAGGAGGGGATAAGGGGAGACAGAAGAAGAATAGGGCAGGACTGTTTATTTATGAAGTGATTTTTCCTCTCATCAAGGAGCGAGAGACCCAGGCTGCCTATTGTTTGTCACTAATGAACAACATGAACGAGTGTGAGAAAGAAAAGAAGTGCAAAGAACAGCGGCGGCTACAAACGAGACTAATTAACATGAAAACAAAAACAGTTTGCCCCGTCCATTTAACCTCAAAACTTAAAAATCAGCATTTTGTGTTAGGGAAAAGAATAGCTGCTCATTTAGTTGTGTTTCAAATATGTAATGTTTTTTTACTTAAAGCAAAGTGTTCCCAGCCCATACATACATACTCACTCTCACTCACACACACACAGAGAGTTTGGTTTTGCCTACAGTAAATACCTTATAGGCAAGAGGATAGCTCTGAAAAGGAAATTATCTATTAGAGTGTCTCAACCCATTTATTTATAAGTATAAAAGCTCCAGGCAAGGGTGATGTAATCTCTAACAGCTTCTTTATAGTGCCTTTTACAGCTACCTGATTTGTTAACAGCACATCACTGCATGAAGAGATGTTTTGTCAGAGGTTTTCCTGAATCCAGGTGTCTTTTTATGAAATTAATTTGTTGTATTCTGTCAAAATGCCGCTATCTCGTGTCTAAACTGTATGAAGAAAAAGATGTAGCAAGTAGAGAGATGTTTTTATGTCTTCTCAATCAAGAAAAATTGTTTTGACTGGTAACTGTGGAGAGACCAGTCAGACAAACTTTACAGTTTGACATAAAACATTATTTTTCATAGGCCTGTTCCGGTTATAAGACATACGCACATATTTAAGTATGCTACAAATTTAGTCTTCTCATGTAAAAAAACAAACAATTGAAATCCACTCAGGTTTAGCCCACCTAAAGTAGGCCCTTGCTAGTACTTACTTTGCCACTTGGGCTGCTGGTGAAGGCATTCACAGGGTAGTTTTGACAGTGTTCACACTGGTGGCTGTTACTCTGGATAAAAGCTCCCGATACATTTACTGAACATACAGAATAATCATCAAATATCCAGAGTTAGACTATGCATACACAAATTTAGGACCCATTATAATAATGTAAAGTATGGCGATTGATGTTTCTGTGATGTTTAAAAAGATGATGTAACTGTAGTTTATATGGTTTATATTTTACACAATGGTTTTTCAATCTATCATCTCCGATGCAGGCCTACTACTGCTACAACACTATCTTTATAGTCTATAGCTTAAATCAACTATTCATTCCACTTTCACCTTGTTCAAAGAATTCATGCAGAAAATGAAAAGTGGAAACGATTATCTGCAAGCTGTTAAAGGAGCTGAATCCCACAGATCCTGCTGCTTGTTTTCAATATCCTCTTCACCCTCCTCCTACGTTTTACTAAACCCCATCTCGCTCCTGTCTGCTCCCTGCCCCCGTTTTCTTTCCACCCATGTCCTCCCTTATTGTGCGTGTGTGAGCGGGTCAGCCCTCCCTACTAGGCAAGTGAAGTAAACTCCCCCTTTTTGCCCCTCTCTCTCTCTCTCTCTCTCTCTCTCTCTCTCTCTCTCTCAGCTGGGCTGCTACTGTCAGGCCGGGTTGGAGGACAATCAACTGCAACTGCTGCCGCTGCCGCTGGTGTGTTTTGTGTGGTGTGGACTTTCTCACGTTGCGGTGGACACACACACACACACACACACACACACACACACACACACACACACACACACACACACACACACACACACACACACACATACACATACAGGAGCTTGCATGCCCTGTACTCCCCCTCCCCCCTCTCTCTCTCTCTCTCTCTCTCTCTCTCTCTCTCTCTCTCTCTCTCTCTGGCACATACATACACACACTCAGAGAGAGGCAGTGTGTGAGTGGCGGACCCTGTCGTGTGGAGTGTATTGAAGAGAGGAGAAGAGGGGAGCAGAGCAGCAGACTCTACCATGCCAGTGCAGGGAGAAAGGCTGAAGCGCTGTCTCTCTCTCTGTCTCTGGAGCCGGTGTCCTCTGCTGTTGCTTGGACTGTTCTCTCTTCACACACAAGCACACGGTGAGTTACTGCAGAACTTTCTCTACTCCTCAACATTGTGGCTGTTTTTGCTTAGTTTTGCTCTGAAGTTGCTCTGATGCAACTCATCAAAAAATGTGTTAGATTTTCTTTTTACACTTCTGTTTTAAGTTCTTCTTCTCCTTACTACAAACAGTTGTGGTGTTTTTGTTCTCTCTACTCTGTGTTTCACACCTTTAATCGTGTATATTGTGTGGATACATGTGTGTTACTTTAAAAAAGTTGCAGCTTAAATCTGTGCTCTGCAGTGTCTGTAGTCTGTAAGCTACTCGTGATGACGATGCTCCAAAACGTAGCAACTGATGTAGACATGATCCTCAACATAAGACATGTAAGACATGTGGCTTTCCATCTGGAAATTATTCATGTTTAATGCTACATGTCTGCATCACATTTTATAAAGGCAAGCGGCTCAAAAAAGTCTCAGCTGAGATACAATCTTTTTCATTTTATTTTCCAATTTTGTTTGACTGATAACAATGAATTTGAGACAAGAAGTCATTTCGAAACACTATTATAGCACAAATATATATTTTTTTATTTTATAATCATATCCATATAGTAAATCAACAAGCTTTACTGCTCTACTAACAGCTATACAAAAATAAATTGAGTTATTGCGAGTTGAAGTGTGGTAAGTTATTGATTATGTGATCACTTTCAATTTCACACAATTTTAGAAGTTCTACAGTGTTGCTTTGACTTTCAGTTTCATATCTTCAATCACAGTGTGTTTGCTGTTTCCTTCAAACAGACAGAGAGAGATACAGTATATTGTCACAGACGGACATTGTTACCATCAGCCGCATTTGTCTTTGACCATGTTTGGTATCTGGAGTGTGATTGGCGAGGTGTTGGAGAGTGAACGTGTCAGATTTAATAGTCTGTTATGTTTAGTGCCATGATGTATGTCATTAAGCTTTGACACTCTGCCTCTGTTGTTTTTTGCAGCATATAGGTTAAACCATGGCACAGCCGTTTTGTAGATTATCTTTATTCCAAAAAGTCGACTTGATGGAATTTTTATATAGTGTGTGCTGTTAATTTCAGAATACAGGGTTGGACAGTGTTTCTTATGAGTGATAGCGTCTGTGCATTTTTTTTTCTTGTCTCTCTTTATTGTTGGTCTATTTAAAGTCATTGGAAATTGTTTCAGCTGGGAGCCCTGATGTTAAGCCAGCAAAGGCTCATACCTCATACTCAGTGTGCTACGTGCTGAGGTCGTCCTGCGAGCTCTGGCTGCATGTCCACCCCTCTTTCCCATCCATCTTTCCTGTCATTGTCCCAGGCTGAGTCGGCTTTTCTATGGAGTCCATGCTGTGTTTCTTTAGATTTGCTCGCAGATGCCGTATTATCATTTAAAACCAAACCTTTGAAGGAATAGCAGGCATTTTGAATGCCATGAACATGTAAGCATTTACACTGAACACATTGAGTTCACATGGACACAAACATAAAAAAAATTCAGACTTAGACTGCTCTGTCCAAGAAGCTGCAGAACAGCTGCCGAAGAAGACATATGTCAAATCTGACATAAAGTTGGACCTCTACCAATCAAGTTCATATTATATTAGAAAACGTAACATTTTGTATTGCTGCAACTGCTGCAAATGGGACTTATAATACATCTCATTGTTCAAGTGCAGTTTTGGCTTTGGTATCAGGTGTTGGGATATGTAATGTTTCAGTCCATTTAAATACCAGTGTAACATTAATGTGCCACCTATAGACTAGTGAAACAAATTATCTGCTCCTGATACACCAGATGAGTACTGACTGAAAACATTAATTTGTTTATCTGAGGACACATTTCTTTAGCCTTCATCCCCATTTTCCTAAATTACTGCTAGAGGTGCTCTAACTCTCTTTGCTCAGTCTGTATGAGGTAATAAATCAAAAGCCAGAAAATTGTTAAACTGTAGAATATTGCTATGTTTTGCACTAGATAAGAGCATCCTCAAAATTCCCAGGTATGAATAAAAAAAGGACAAGTAGTGCATGCATTTCAGCTTGGGTACTTTCTGTTTCTAGCTAACTGACCAAGCCGGGCCTCAGCAAAATGCCCAGAGTGTAAATTTGAAAAACAAACCCTTTGTCATTTATTTCTTAGTCTAAATGCTATTTTGTCATCATGTGTGCTCAAGCAGTTCCAAATAGTTGAAAGTGCCCGAGGCCTTCTAGCAACAGCCTCATTCATTGGTTGACACACAGGTGATTGATTGCCCTGCAATAGATTCAACTGTGACTCAACAGGCAAATATTTATTTTCTGAAAAACTGTATGAAGAAAAAGATGTAGCAGGTAGAGAGAGCTGTTTTTATGTGTGTGGATTATCTGTACCTCACTTTCTCTTTTCCTCACTGTATTCTCCATCTTCCTTACCACTGTAAAACAACACACGGATGCTTGGTAGACCCTTGGCCAGCTAGTGTTTCCTGTTATAGCCACAGGTGAACTGGAGTCATTACAGGTTTTAGACAGGCAGTAGACAGCTACTGTGTTGTGTCTGCATGGTTACAGTTTTCCCTACAGCATGTCTAGGCCCTTGTCTCAAACAAAGTGAAGGACGATGTGTTCATTATTCTTCAAGGAGAAATGAGAGCGTAGGGAATGCACACTTTATAAATCACACACACACACAAACACAGATCTTCTGTGGCCTTCCACCTACGCCAGGCTGCAGCCTTCAGTGTGAGTTCTGGGAAGTGGGGAGTGAGCGTGATAGCTTACATTTCATTGTCCTTGGTGGAAATAAGCACCGCTGTATCAGTTTTCACAGTCAAAGCTCTGCCAGTTGCTTGGCTTTTGTCACTGCCCGCTAATGAGATTCTTTTGCTTGCTGCAGAATTTCAGGTTTTGTTTTAACCGAATAAAGCACCCACTTGGTTTTGAGTCAAAATAATCGATTCACACATGTTGTTGTTTAACACTGTGTTCTTTAAGTACTGAGAATGTGCGGTACCGCTCTACAACTCGCATCACATAGCGATCTGTTTATAGTTTTCCGAAAGTTGACAAAATCTCTCTCTCTCTCTCTCTCTCTCTCTCTCTCTCTCTCTCTCTCTCTCTCTCTCTCTCTCTCTCTCTCTCTCTCTCTCTCTCTCTGTGCCACTGAACACATGCTTGATGATTTCAGGTTTTACTAAGTTGATGTTGTTTTCACACAAGGACATATTTCCTCAAAACTGTGTTCCTGCCCAGGGTGTAAAAAAGGCTTAATGTTGAATGCTGTGGTGTCTGTTGTTGGTTTTTGAGAAAATCAATAGACTGTGGAGGTAATACACAAGACAGACTGCATGCTCTATTTGCATTCATTGTCACCCGCAATGAAATTGATGCATCTCATCACCTCAAAAGCATTCAGTTAAGTCTATTTAGAGACACAAATGGTGAGGATTCACATGGGGTACTTAGCTCTCACAAAGGCATTGACATATCTATCAGCTGACTAAGACCAAAAAAAAAGCAGTTTTCAGAAAAGAGAAACAGAAGGCGTGAGAGCTGACTCACTGTACCAAATTGCTAGTATAGCGCTTTCTGCTCCTCAGCCTCAAAGCTTCCTGGCAGGATGTGTTGTGGTCCCTTGCTGGAAACTGATACCTCATTAGAATTAGCGATCTGCTGGCTATAAAGCTGAAACGCAGAGGTAAGGTGCTGCTGCCGGTTTGTTGAAAACAAATTGTTGGTGTCCTGAGGTAAACTCACACCTTAGATTTAGCCTTTTTTATTTTCTCTGTGTGACGTCTGAAATCTTTTCTTCAACACAGCAGGGGCCACAAACCGTGGTCTGTCCCTGCCCTTGGAGTTTGTGAACGGTGAGGGTTAACAAGGTGGGACCCAAAAGGCTAATGTGGTGGCATGAGTTGAGGATATAGGGGTTCAGTGACAAAGCAATGACATAAATATGAGCCCCTGATATGCGATATTTGACATAGCTCTTATGTTGTGTGTTTTGAGAAAATAAAAGTGATTTTGAAATGACCTCTTAAAGGTGGAAGGTAAGGGGAAGTGAGGAGAGTTTGGGACGGAGGAGTATGACATCCTGTAATGGATACAGATCCAGTAACTTCTATCCCAGTCAGATTACCGGTCTGGCCCTGACTTCTTAAGACACAGCTGGAGCAGGGGAAGTTGTGTGTGTGTGTGTGTGTGTGTGTGTGTGTGTGTGTGTGTGTGTGTGTGTGTGTGTGTGTGTGTGTGTGTGTGTGTGTGTGTGTGTGTGTGTGTGTGTGTGTGTGTGAGAGTTAGAGACAAATAATAACTTGTGTTTTTAAGAGTTTGTATATGTGATTGTGTACGTTTGGTCATTTTTAGCAACAAAGATTTTTTGGGGGGGCATTGTCATTAAAAAAAAACTAAAATTATTTCTTTTATTTAATTATGTGTCTATGGGTGCAGAGGCCAGTTTGAACCCTCAGTCTGCCTTTGGCTATAGCAGTAGCCTATATATGAATAGGAAAAGTAGGTTTCGGAAAAACACCTTTTGCACACCTTTACTTGATAAATTACAACAGAAATGTAGTTCACACTCTGTAGTTTGTACTCTGTTAGGCTGGAACTAAAGTTTGCAGTAGTTTTACTGTGCTAATTGTACAGCTTTTGGGGATTTAGATGGTTTAAGAGTATTAATCATACTTAGTTTTTTACTAGTGAAGTTGTGGTTATTATTGTGACGTACAGTCCTGCTATTGTGTGAGCGGAGATTTCTCGGCACAGTACAGTACAACACAATACAGTGATGGACAGATAACAGGTGAAGCAGAGCAAGGCATAGCTGGCTGTCCCAGCCGCAGTGTGCTGGGACTATAAGGGCTTAGGGTTTTCCATGCACTTGCACTCCCCCTCCATAATACACACCTCTCCACCCACCCTTAGCCCCCTGGAACAATTTGTTTGGATGGGGAAGGGTGATTTGGGCAGAGAGCAACTGCACATTGTTTTTGTGTGTATGACTTAATGTTTAGAGGCAAGCCAGGTAATATAGATGAAAGAGGTGGAATTGTTGGGGTTTGAAGAAGAAAAAGAAGAGAGAGGAGGATCCATGTCGGGGGACTGAAAATGATCAATTTTCCTTTTCATACTGTATATATACATTTAAATGCAAACTTAGATGTCAACATACAGCAAGAGAGATATTCACAACCTTATTCAATCAATCTGTAAGTTATTCCTTTTTTCTTTAGGAAATATAGTTTTCCCCTAAACTCTATTCATGACTAAACCCCAAGACTAAATTAAGCACATATTGAAATCTGAGCTAAACAGCCTATTTAACTTATCCTTTTAGAGTTAGTGGTTTAAACCTGAGATCTTCAATGTTTTCAGACCAAGATTGCTTTTACTAGCTTATTAAAATGCACCGTCATGTTTTCTGTTAACCTTAAATAAATCACCTCATCACCCATGACCTTTCAAAGGTACGGTCATTTTATGTATTAGTTAATCACATCACAGGGAAGAAAAGCAAAGTAAGAGTGAATGAATCAGCTACTTTATATTTGGCAGTGAAAAATGAATAAATTCACAGGCTGTAATTTATGGTCATTTATGGCTGTCAGGATGCCCACTTTTACCAAATGGCTTTGCAATACAGACAATCCTCATACGATATGATAGGTACTAAATGGCTGTCCAGATGGGAGTGGATGTTGAGTGTGTGTGAGTGAACAGTCCTAGCCGACAGCATGTTTGTCCAGTGAGATGGTACAGAGGAGGCCTGGAACCGCTGATGGGTGATATGTGACTTAGTTAATGGGAAGCTAATCACACGGAGGAGACAGTGGGACGCATACAACTGTAAACACATGTACACCTTTGCAAACACACAAAGCAGGCACTCACATACACACACACACACACACACACACACTGATACATTATCTATATGTTAAGCAAATACACACTAATGTCCGCATTCCACACATTATCCACACATTAATAGGAAATGCATTAATATCCTCCCACAGCGCGCACACACACACACACACACACACACACACACACACACACACACACACACACAGGCTAAATGGATGGAAAGTGACTGTTTAAGCCTGTGGAGATGACTGAGACGCCACAGACCAGAACTCTGGGAAATAAACACATGGCAGCTATAATGTTAACACCATCAGACCTCCCTCTACTGTGTGTGTATGTGTGACATGCATGTTGTGTGTCGGAACTGCATATTTATATAATTTCCATGATATGCATCCAGTCTGGATGGTCTTGTCAAATTTAAACAGTGGATAGCAACAATAACACACATTTGTGTTGGACGGTGTGGCTCTGCTCCGATGATACTCCGGCACAAATCTTGACACAGACTTGACTCAATAGGACTCATGACCCCTTGACAGAATCAGGGATTCACAAATTGTAAATAAAAATAAACACATTGATTGAACACACACTGTGGATGGAGGGATTTTAATCATTAGGAAGTAGGCAGTGGTGTTTAAGACAGATTCAGCAGAAGGGTACTCGGAAAGAATGACAACCAAGAACATATCACTGTTATTAGGGCCCGAGCGCCGACAGCGGCGAAGGCACTATTGAAACTGAAGAAATTATTATTACGGCAAATGAATTGCCTTTTTGAGGGGCTTAACATATTCAAAAACTCACCAAAATTGGTGGGCGCATCAAGACTGGTGAAAATTTACGTATTATAAGGGTTTTGGGAATAGGCGCACAAAAATGGCTCGCTAGCGCCCCCTACAAAATAAAACAAATTGAGCCCCTGCAGTACGTTTAACGTAGACTCACGAAACTTGGTAAACATATGTATCATGTCAAGACGTACAAAAAACGTCATTGGAGCCATACCCTAAACCCAACAGGGTGCAGAGCGTCATCTGAGTTTTACAGGCAAAAACCCAGCGTTAGAACGTAAAAGTATGAAAATAAGTTTTGTTTAATTCTCTCAGCACCGCCGCTCTCTCTCCCCTCTCCCAGAAGCTTTTTTCCCTTGGTCTAACATTGGGCGAGTTAGTGCTATCAGCCGAATGGCTTAGTGCAGGCTCTAATGGATCCAAAGGTGTATCTTGTATATTACCCCACTAATAATGCCCGGAATGGTACCAAACTTCTACAGTAGTACAAATAGGTTCCCTACTCATAAAACGAGGCATTGGAAAGTTTGTAAGTACACCAGGAGTTTATTTAAATAACATTTGCCTGATGGCTTTGGTCTCTACGAGCAGCTGGCAGTGAGATGGCAGTAAGACGAGTGCTTAGGGACTGTCTACAAACTACAACACCGAAAAGAGATACAACAAAAATATTTATTAATTTAATGATTAAATAAGGTAGTATCTCCAAACTTACCTCAATTATAACTTGTCTCCTGCTAGTTGTACTACAGCACTTTTAAAAATAAGTTAAATTAATGCATATTTTTGTTGTATCTCTTTTCGGTTGTAGTTTGTAGACAGTCCTTAAGCACCCGCCTATTTCTAGAATTCAAGGTAATTGTGATGCATCGCTCCAGTGTTGTGACTCAGGTCATTTCTGAATTGTCATGACCAGGGATATACCCATGTTGACTGGCTTGGTTTGAATTTCCAAAAGAAGGGTTGAACACTGATCAGACAACCCTGGCCCAACCCTGGTCAGTGGTGTGACAGAGGTAATAGACACATATGTTCACACAAAAAGGTGACATCATGACTAGACATTTCTAGCAGCGAAGGATTTCATCTCCCAAAAATGCAAGGTACCTCTACTATGCTGTCATTTTTCTGTTCCCAAAACCACCTTTAGCTTGTGAGAGTGTGTCTGTGTGTTTTTAAGTGCTCTGTTATATCCACAGTGTGGAATTTTGTGGTTTTGTTTGTAAGACATTTAATTCTAGTCTGCATTAGAAACCACACGTTGAAGGCTATGGATCTATGTCTGATTTGTGTTTAGGATAAAACTGTTAGGAAATTTTCGTGGAGCATGTTTGTGCACATTTACAAGGAGAAAAAACAGGCTTTCTGACTGTGGGAGAATGACTCTCTAAGAAACCACTAATGGAACTAATTGGTAAAAGTTCATTCACAGTTAATTTGATATCAATAAGTGCTGCGGTCCCTGCGGTTTATGGAGATGTTGTGTCGTGTGACGTGTTTGTGTGTAAAAATTAAAGAGCTTTTCATGACACCAGTTTTGGTTATTTTTCTGCCATATTAGAGCTAATGTAATGAACCCAGAGGGGCAAGAAGAAAGGAAAACCCACTGTTTATTAAAACCTGCTTGGCATTGGCTTTGATGACAGAGTAAACAATAAATGCTTTTTATCAAATCAACCTGTTTCTGAGGGACATTTTTCTTCATCTTTTCTAGTTAATGTATATATGTCTGTAATTATTTTTTTTATAGATTATACAGTAAGTAAACTTAGTTAAAGTGGATTGTGCGTGTTGTCCATAAATAGATAATTTTGCGTTGCAATATAGAGTGAGTTTTTAAAGACTGATGCATTGATATTGTGTCAGGCACAGTACATGCTGCATCTGTATGCTGTTGCTTACAGTAAAGCATTCCTTTGTGACATACACATCTGTCTGATGGTAGAAAAGAGCTGCCGCTTTAAGGGATCTGTAGGAGGTAACCCGTGCTTCTTGTAGCGCCATTTGTCTTCCATAGGAATTGTTTGAAAAGAGATGTAGGAGGACATTTTCCATGTTCTTTGCATATATTTTGAGATGTATCAACTCTGTTTAACTTTGTCATATCAGTCTAGTGTCTTTAGAGAAGTGGGCGTGGTTAGCTGATTGACAGGGTTAGACTGACATGTCACATGAGGGGGCGTGTTTGTGTGATGCTGATTTAGCCCAGGCCAAACGGCAGGTGTGGACATGGATTGAGGAATGGATTCAGGAAGCAGTGGCGGAGAGCCTCAAGCGGACGGCTGCACACCACCCGCTACCACACAGAGAACACTATTAAAGACAAAGACGCTGAAAGACTATTCTTGTTTTCCCACAACACAACTTTTGTAAATACAAAATAGGGTAGCCTTTAGTAGCTGTGTGTCTTTGTTATACGAGCCCAGGTTAGCTTAGCCTTGTAATAAACTTTGGAATGTACAGATTTTGATTTCAATTTAAATAGTGTTTATTCGGGGTGGGTGATATGGCTCAATCTTCTATCACAGCCTATGTTATTTTATATTTTATAGTTATAGAAATCTTGATAGAGTTTATATTCAGGAAAATAATAATATAAATAAATAATATTAAATAATATAATTTATAAATGAACAGATGGAGATTTCTGTATTCTATAAATCCATTGTTGCCATAGTGTAGTCATGTTAATTGAGTTGTAACAATAGTCATAGTAAGATATCCATTCTCCATGCATTACTTTGCCCAATTCTAGTGTCTGTGGCTTTCCTTTTTGTCTTCATGCATCAGATTAAGGTGGTAGCATGTAGTCAAATCAGCACAAAGCCAGATTTGAACCAGTGGTATCAGAATTACACAGCCATAGCCCACTGATCCAGCCGAATGCCCTGTGTCTTTGAACTGATACAAGCCGTTTTGTGATGAGTAGGATCCCACAGATGGCCATGAGAAGGAGCTTGTGATAAAGAGAGCAGCTGGTATCCTTTCTCTCCTTTTCTTTGCTTTGCTCTCTCATACCTCCTTAAAGGACCGTTTCATAATTTCCTTGTATTCCAAAGGGAAAGCTGAGGGCCTTCTGTAATGAACTCAGAGTTCCGGAATCCTTGTGTACCTGTCACTCATCCCCATGAAAGGGCACACACACACACACACACACACACACACACACACACACACACACACACACACACACACACACACCACGGCATGACAGCTGTATCACGAGAGACTGGCACTGGCTCATTACTGCATCATTCATCAGTGTGACATAATGAAGGAATGTTTGAAGAGCTGTTGATGATGTTGTATTGGAGGATAGAACGGCTGAATGCAGCTCCAACAGCTTCCCTCGTCCCTCCTCTCACTAGTTTAATTGTGCTGTTTTTCCTAAAGAAAACATTTTAAAAGCTATATTCTGTCTGAGCCACATGACATCACTTCTGGGTTCTTGGTGGTGGGTCTCAATCCTGGTCACAGAGCTTGTTGGATAGGTACAAAACTTTGTTCAGACATGTAAATAATCTCATTTGTGTTTTTCAAATTGATTGATTTTTTTATTTTATTTCATCATTTCATTAAATTCAAATGCCAGTATGACAGCAGTCAAATTGCTCCCTACAGTAAGAGTAGTTTTCCAAGTTCATATATGCCTACATGTGCTGGAAGGAGCACCTGTTTTTCAGAATTGTATCTGTGAGTTTTAGGAAAGTGGATGAATAAAGAGTTGTTAAAATGTGGGAGAAGAAAGACACAAGGTAGTTTCTAAACGAGTGGGCTTCTTTTGAAAGAAAACGGGGTGGAGGAGTAATGATGCATAACTTCTTCCTGCCCTCAATAAATGTTTAAATAACAGTGCAAACTTGTAATCTGACTTTGGTAAGTGTAAGGGATTCTGTCTGATCCTTTCTCCTCTAATATTAATAGAGTATAATAAATAAAGTCGTAAAAGAAAGAGCTTTGTCACGGGTTCCTAGGCAAAACATATTTGAATTTCAAAGTAAGTTTAGCCAAAACAGCCAGCGAGACAACCTCAGCTTCCCAGCATCCAGATCACAAACTGGGGTTCATTAAGACATTCCTGCACATGTGGGATGGCTCGGCTCATCTCAGCATTGACAGGAAGAAGAACAGGGAGATAAGACCAGGCACTAGAAGTACATGGAAGTACAGAGAGAGGTGGAGGGGGGGGGGGGGTAGCAGGATCAAAAACCTTTCACCTTCCATGTTTCTTTCGCTGTACCGACGGCACTGTCAAACACCAGCAAGATGAACTACTACTTAGAGGGAAGAAGGGGGCAGGAAGGGAGCAGTGTTGTCAAATGAGTGTGTCTTAAGTGGAAGGGGGAGGCGGGTAGTGTATACATGGGCTCGGTGAAAGGGCTTTTCTGGTAGGCCTTGTTTGACATGGCCAGGATAACTAATGAATGTGTTCTCTCTCTTTCTCTTTGTCTGTCTTCCTCTAAAATCTCCTATCTTCATCTTGCCATCTCATGCACAATATCCCTCTCCCTCACTTCTATCCCCTCCGTCTATCTAAATATATGTCCTCTTCTTTTTTTGTGGTTGTTTTTAGTTTTCACAAAGCAGCATCTGTTGAAAAGAGGCCTTTTTAGCTTTTGGGGGTTTGTGGGGCCACGGTTGTTAATTGTGTGTTTACAGTGGCCCCTATATCCTGCCATCAAGCCTGAAAAAAGCCTATAGGGGAGACCTGAAAGCTCACACTGACATCTGAAAGGCCATTTTAGTGAAAGAGCTTGAAACAATTATAGTGTCAGTGAAGTGCCTGGATGTTCGGGCCAGTTTCAGAGCACACATCATTTGACTTGCAGCATGTTTTGACATTGGTGGTACTTAGTGAGGTTTGGACTAGAGCACCATTGGTCAGTGCAAGTTTTTACAGATGTTGCACCTAACAGCCAGGACCAGACCACAGGGGAAATATTTTCTTATACCCCATGTTTACTCTCATATTCCTTTAACTGCTTTGCCAATGCCCTCTCAAACTATTCAGGAAAACATTATATTATAAACAGCTGCATTATCTCTCTATGACTATATATATATAGTGAAAAGTATATCATACCCATGCTAAAGTTGACTAAAAAGAGGAATAAAAAAATCATCTTTTGGAAATTGATCTTAATGCCTTAATTAACAAAAATGAGGAAAAATCCAACCTTTTTTTGTGAATGAATAATGTATTGTAAATAAATAAATGTTCTTCCTTAAAATACAGGGGCCATAATTATACATACCCCTATGTTAAATTCCCATAGAGGCAGGCAGATGTTTATTTTTAAAGGCCAGTTATTTCATGGATCCAGGATACTATGCATCCTGATAAAGTTCCCTTGGCCTTTGGAATTAAAGTAGCTCCACATCATCACATACCCTTCGCCATACCTTGAGATTGGCGTGGTTTTATTTCAGTTAGCCTTATAGCTGGTTTGATTTGCATTGATATGGATATTATCTCAGTTAGCTATTAGGGTAACTGAGATAAAACCATGCCAATCTCTAGGTATGGTGAAGGATATGTGATGATGTGGGGCTACTATAATTCCAAATTAAAAAAAGAAAAAGCGCCATTCAGGATTTCATTGCTGCTGTCTTTCTCCATCATGCCTGCAGCCTGCAGCAGCAGGATGTGTTAGGAGGAAGTGGCAGCTTGATGATATGTAACGGTGCTGCAAAGGGTCAAAATAGTAGCCTGTTAGGCACCACGCAAAGCCGAGTGAAGTGTAAAATAAATTAATAAATGCCGGAATGCGACTAATGCGATTAAAAAAAATGAATCGCATCGCGTCGGCCCTTAATCGCATCGCGATTAACGCGTTAAAGCTGACAGCCCTAATATATATATACACACATACGCTTTTCTCATCAGTCAGAATGAGCGATTTTACACCCCTAAGAACAATTACATTTTCGCCTCCGTGGACTTAATCTTTTTTTTCTTGAAGATAAGATTGGAGGAGCATGCAGGGTCAGAGCCTTCTTGCTTTCTGAAACAGTAGAATAGTTGACCTTGGTACCTCTCCCTTCCAAAGACAGATAGGACAAGCTCGTAGGAAAACTGCCCATTACATCAGGACCAGGAGTCTCTGTATCCAAAGTGTTTAGTATTCAGAGGTAGATGACAAAGACAACAAAAAAGGAGAGAATCAAGAACAAAAACCTATTAAGCATTATGATACTGGATTAAGAGTATGATATAGAGATGGAGATACAAAGAGGATGATGACTCTCACATGCCTGACATTTCCAAAGGAGATAGCTAATAATAAAGTATTTCAACATACTAGAAATAAGGATTGTAGAGCTACTGCTACCTAGCCAAGTTATTAATAATATGATAGGATTTAAAAAAAAATCATAGGCTCACAGGCAATGTAATAAAGACTATCTTACAGCAAAGAACTTCTATGATATATATTTTCTGTAATCTTTGCTGGTTTGAGATCTAATAAGTATTGGGCTGGACACCTCACCTATTAGGTTTTGTGCAAGGAGCATTAATGAATTGAACATTCTGCTCGGCTGTGGCTTTTCTTTTTGTTTTTCTCCTTTTTTATCTCTCTCCCACTGTCTTTCTCTCACACACACACACGCACGCACTTATGCACACACGCACACACACACACACGCACGCACGCACGCACGCACGCACGCACGCACGCACGCACACACACACACACACACACACACACACACACACACACACACACACAGAGCAGTAGCCAGGGATCCCAGGTGCAGGGTGGATGTGAAAGGCTTAGTATTTTGTCAACAGCACAGCAGCACCTCACATGACTTTCCAGTGGACTCACATAGGGAGGACAGGGCAAAGAAAGTGCAAGATGAGAAGAGAAAGAGGTGGGGTATAAGAAGATAGGGAGGCTGTGTGGGAGATTTGAGAATAAAGTGGAGGGGGAAAAAAAGACATTGTGAGAATGTTTACTGTAACTGGTAGAAGAAAAGTAGTGTATGCAGGTGAGACGCAGATAAGGAAAGATCACTAAAGAAAGTGATATAGGACAAAGAATAAAAGGGGAGAGAGAGGTTGGCATCGAGTGAGACACAAAGTGAGTGAGTATTCAGTAGCAGGATGGACTAAGTTATGGGAGGGAGAGGGACAGAGTGAGAGAAAGGGTGGAAAAGGGCAGTGGCCTCTGCTCTGTCCCCTCTGTGTACTGCTAAACTGCCCACCAGTTCCCTGCAGCTCTGTCACTTCTTGTTTGTTAATCCCCCTTTCTTCTCCCCCTCCTACTCTTCCTCGCTCCCTTTCTCTCAAATCGGTCAATTGTTAATGTGACCCCTTTATACCCCACCGTCCCTCTCTTGCAGTATTGTCAACACATTATCAGTATGTACAAGAGAGACATTTAGAAAGGGCAGTGCTTGGCGATAAACGACTATGCTCGTTTGAAAGAATCTGCTGATGTTATTTTTGTATTGATAGTTTCTCATGTGCAAATAAAAAATCTTGTAAACTGCATATTATGAAGCTACAGTAGTGAATTGTTTTGTTTTATGTTTCTATTAAGATGAGGAAGGACTGCTTTACATTAGACATACCATATCATTTTTAATACTGCATGCACATCCTCACTGATGAAAGAATGGCAAACAAAGCTAGCTGTTAGCTAGAAAACAAATTGCAAGGTGCATACTCACATTTATCACAGTCAACATGAATGAGCACAACCACCTCATGCATTAAAGAGCATTTGTTCCTTGATCGTAACACAAAGGAGAAAAATCAAAGCATTAGATCAGAATATAATTGGCAAGCTACAGTATTCTATATTTCTAATAGCCTTAGTTGTGACTTTCCTTTCTTTGAGCCTTCCTGACTGAAGTCAACGTCACTTAAAGTTGTGGTACTTTTTGTGAATACAGATTCATGAATGTTAAAAACAAATACCAGTGCAGCACATTGACAACAAAGCACGCCATTGAAATAAATCAAGAGAGAAAGAGACATTTGTGAAGCACATGTGTACATGTGCGTACATTTCGTGGCTTATGTCTATAGTAATGCGTGTGTGTATTTGCGTCTGTGTCTTTCAGTCCATTAGGGAGCTTTAAACGTTCATCCCTAGAGGAAGTTCTTTGATGTTTTGTGAAAGACAGCTGAGCTCAGATGAAAGAGAAGATACCACCCATTATCTGATGTTTGAGTGACTGTGCATAACCACCCTGAAAAAACAGCACATTTTCCAGTTTCCATCTAATCCAATTTGTCTTTCAGAGGTGAGGCTCTCTGTAGATTATTTTACTATCCAATGAGCACACTATTAGCCCTCATTGAGTTAGTTTCATTAGCCACAACTCACTAGAGATACCACCTAAATAAGTCTAATGCTAGATAGCTAGTTTTTAGCATATATTTCATGATGGAATATTCTATTGAAGACAGTAGAGATGAACAACACAGCTTTACGAGGCAGCACTTGGTCTTTGATTAATTATATTTTAAATGGGGATATCAGACCAGCATATAACCTTGCCTTAATTTAAAAAGTTATAGATCTTGAAGTAGTTGGACTTCAGTGCGTATACTTTGAGGAGGAGTTGCTCAGGATTAACACTAACTCAAAAAGATGCTGAAACTGGAACTTGTGTATTTCAGGCAATACATGGTAAATGGACTGCATTTATATAGCGCCTATATACCTTACCAGACAAAGTGCTTACAATTTGCCTCTTGTTCACCCTTTCAAACACATTTTCATACACCGATTGTGGCAGAGCTGCCGTGCAAGGCACTGGCCTGCCCGTCAGGTGTAACTTGGTTTTTAATGTCTTTCTCAAGAACACTTCGACATGCGGACAGGAGAAGCTGGGGATCTTACCGTCAACCTTGTGGTTAAGGGACGAACCGCTCTACCTCCTGAGCCACAGCCGCCACTATTAAAAATCCTTAATATAAATTCCATGCCTCTGAGCTATGTTTCATAATGAAGTATTATACATCAGACGAGTGTGCAGACATTAAAGCTGTTGCACCGAAAGCTGTTGCCATGATTGACTACTTGAGCTAAGAATGGAGACGATTTGAACGTGGCCATCCTACCAGATCAGTACTCGGTCCCATTAGTTAAAAAAGGGTTTTTGGCTTGCCCACTTGTGTGTCTTTTATGTTTCACACATCATGACTATATGCTGAAAAACCTCAATACAATACATAGAAGTGGCCAGTTGATGGAGTTTTCCAGTGCACAGCCATGTCATTTTGACCATGCATCAGACATCCATTTCTGCCAGAGTGAAAGATTAAAGGTCTTTTTTTCTTGGCTTGAAAAATTTACCGTAGTTTCCGACCTGTAGGAAACTAGATGTTGTTGTGCTTTCAATTTCTAAGAAGGTTACCTCAATCACTTTCACTTTACTCTACATTTTTCAGAGAGAAATCAAAGTTCATGATTGGCTCTTACATTCTGACTGTGCCCTTTTACATAAACTGTGTTTATTGAGTCCCATTGTTTGTGAGAAGCATCTGCTTAAAAAAGAAAACCTGAACTTGAGAACAAGAGGTGGAAAGAGGAGTAGGAAAGCTAATTCAGTATCTGCTAGTAGTTTATTTCAGAGAGGAAGGACTCATGCTTATTTTGGACCATCTCCGCTTGCAGCTGTTAAGCATCTGGTCTCAGTGTTCATGCTGGAATGAATGAAAATCTTAAAAGCCATGAAGGAAAGACACTTCCATGATCTTTTTTTCCCTCAAGTGACAAACAGGTGCTCTTTTGAAATAGGATAAGTAGGAAATAGAACAGCTTCGTTCTAGTTCTTAGGAGCTTTATCAGTTGTAAGAGTAAAAGAAATCTGCTGTGACACAGCATCAGGTGTTCAAGCTCGTAGTTTCTCAAATTTTCTCTTGTCCATTGTATTTTTTTGTATTTACATTTTTTAGTGGATTCACTAAAGTAAGATAGATTATGTTTTGAGTTTAGTCAGCCAGCTCATGTGGAATGAATTTATCATGTGAAAACAGAGTATGCACAGAGGTGACCTCTTCACTCCCTGCAAGCGTACACCAGCACAGCAGAGACTGGGGGAGTAAAGATATTAAACTTCTCCCCCAGGGGAACTTCCGACCCTACAGTGGGATGCTGAGGCTGAGGCTGTGCTCATGAAATAAACTATGAACAGCAGCAGCAGAATCACAGTAGTAAAATCAAATGAACTGCAGCATTATTTTACAATACAAATGCTAAAAACTGACACAATACACATTTTAAAGTTGTACAAACTTGCTCATTAAAAATACTACATGAACAGCAATAGAAAGTGTTTGCAGTGTTACAGCAGGCATTGCAGATATGCAGTGCATCAGAGCAAAGTGAGGCAACAGAGCGGGGTCAGAGCTCCTTATTGAAAAGGGTGTGTTAGATATGTATAATATCTATTATAATAAGTATTATCTAGTAGAGTATATCAAGCAAAGAACTTGCTCACAGGCTTTTTTGAATATGTTGGAGCATGTTTCATGGAAATTTTAAATAATGATATATCTCCTTGACCTCTATGACATTTTTTTATTAAACCTAACCTAGCTTTCTTCCACTCAGTAAGCTTCACAGATAATGAAACCTCTAAGTCTGGATACTGCACATACTTGCAGATATTTTTCTATTTAGCAGATATTCTCTAGTGTAAACACCCTCTAGTAGCATGAGCCCAACATTTGATGGCAGTAATAATGCAATCCCTGACCCTGGCAGTGTTGGTGCTTTTTCCTCTGTAAAAATGTATTATTATATCTATGATTCATGCATGTGATTTCAACTTGTTTTTCCTGTCTCTCTTCCAACTAATTTTCTCCAATTTTTTTTATTTTGCCTGTTTTATAGGCAATATATTGGACAGTATGCTGCTAAGAGCTTCTAGTAAGGAGGCAGTGGAGAGTGGGAAGGAGACTAGTGGCAGCACAGCTCCTGCTTCATCCTCCCAAAGACTACTGTGGTGTCACTGTTATCACCACTGCCCCGAAGATTCAACCAATAATACATGCAGGTACCTGCATGCAGGAGTGGAGGAGCAACAAATACTAATGTAATGAAACATTCACTTGTGTCAGTGGTTGCTTTGCTTACCGACCGTCCTTGTTTGCCAGGACGGATGGCTACTGTTTCACCATGGTGGAGGAGGAGGGAGGGGTACCGGTCCAGACTGCAGGTTGCCTTGGGCTGGTCGGATCAGAATTTCAGTGTAGGGTGAGTAGATGACTGTAGCGTTACAATCCACATCCCTTTTGCAACCGTTTCCGTAGCATCCTCTATCTCAGATCTTGATCTTAACAACTTAATTTAGATGGAAATAATCACAACAGGGTAAGTGAAGAAAGCAAAAGATTCTGACATGAGTACTGTATATTCAATATATATTATTTGTCAGACACTTTATATGACTTATTTGTGACAAAATAAAGTTTACAATAAAACAATTATTTTGTTGATTAATCTCTTGATTAACTTATAAATATGAGAATAATAGTTAAAAATGTACATTTTACAATTTCCCAGACACATTTTCAAACCCCTGTTTTAAATCAAAATATGTTTTCGATATACTACTGTATGACACAAAACAGAGAAAATAAAATTCAAGGATTAATAATCTCTGCCGATTGATTAATCAGTTTATTGTTTAAGCACTAACTTAATCAACAACTGAACACAGACATTATAAAAAAAGGAAAAGGAGAGGGGAAAAAAACACTTTTCTGTCTTCCAGGACACGGGGAACTCACGTCAAAGGAGATCGCTGGAGTGTTGTACAGACCAAGATTACTGCAACAAAAACCTGCATCCTACACTGCCACCGCTCAAACCACCTCGTAAGTTTATCTATCTCTCTCCTCTCATCCCTCCACAGCTCTTTCTTGCCCATGAAACACAGAAAAGATTTTTAAGAGCCACTTGTTCTCCAGTTGGCAGGTGACAGTGACAATGATATAGACAGGACCAAGAACTGTGACTGATGGTGTTACAGCACATAGGATTCAGAGATAGAGATATCATGACATTATCAGAGAGTCAAAGACAGCTTAAATGGGGAAGACAGTGGGAGTTACTGTCAAACCATCCTGGAGCTCGCCAAAGCTGCTGGGTGTCAAGAGAATACTGAGCTCTCTACTGTGTACAACACTATACTCCATGTGTGAGTGTGTATTTGAGAGACAGTAAGCCTAGATTCCCAGGGAAATCACAATCCCCAGCAGACAGCGAGGGCAGTCATCAATCTGAAACCCTATCATAGGGGATCAGGAAGATAATTCATCGACTAGGCTGAGGGCTTCCTCTCGCTGTTGACTGGAGCCTTGAGGGAAAAGTGTGTGCCAGAAGAAAATGAAAAATTGATGAGTGAAATATGATTTATACTTGATTTACTGTACAGCGGTTCTTTCAAGTGACTTGTGAGGATGACTGATTTCTTGGTATACTTTTCTCTATTTCCTCCCCATGTTTTAGGGATATTAGAAGTTTTAATTAGATTTTTTTTTTGTTTCAGCTTAAGTTTCTTGAGCAGAAAATGACCTCAACCATTTTTCTCAAGAATGTCCTGTTGTTGCACATACTTGTGGATCATTGACAGGGAAAAGACTAATGTGATTGATTTTTCCCCCCTGAACATTGTTTCATGTCTCTGTGTACCTTTATCCTGCACCTGTCTTCTATTCCATCTTGCTTTTCTTCTCTCACCACCCCACCCATCTTTTTTCACCTCTTCATCCTCCCCTCTCCAGTCTATGTAGATGGAAAGATCCACCACATGGCCTTGTTGATCTCAGTCACTGTGTGCAGCATTATACTGGCTGTCATTATTGTCTTCTGCTACTTCAGGTAATTAATTGTGACCATCGAACATCAAAAATTCAGATTGATTTCTTCTTGGTACAATTTCCAGCGACACTATAAAGACCCTAAGAATATAATACAAACAGTGTATGATACATTGCATCAGGAAGTTTGTATTGCCTATGGTAGTTTTGTCTTATTTTTTAAGAGGGTATGCTGGATAATTCTGTGCTTTTTACAGGTATAAGCGCCAGGAGTCTCGTCCTCGGTACAGTATTGGTCTGGAGCAGGACGAGACCTACATTCCCCCTGGTGAATCTCTGAGGGACCTGATAGAGCAGTCACAAAGCTCAGGCTCAGGCTCAGGGCTCCCTCTATTGGTGAGATACCCATATTGCAGCTAAACACCTGTTGGATTAAAAAGATGCTCCATGGATCCTGTATATGCACACATTAGGGCCCATGGCATACTTTATTAGATTTTGTCTCATGTGTTTCCATAAAGAAAGTATGTGGGGAGATAATGGTGGTTAATTTGTTACTTAAAATAATATTGGAGGGTTTGTTTTCATATTCTCAGCTCCAGCATGCTGTGGAACAATGACAACACTATTCCTGATTTAGATTGAGAGATCCTATATCCACCTGAGTCTCACTAAACCTTAGATTGAGGTTTCCATTCTAAAATATAATTAACTAAATGTGCGGAATCACAATGCAAAACGCATCTAATAACTAACCTTAAAAACGTTTCCATCTTTTGCTCCTCCTCAGGTGCAGCGAACGATAGCCAAGCAGATCCAGATGGTGAAGCAGATAGGCAAGGGGAGGTATGGAGAGGTGTGGATGGGCAGATGGAGGGGAGAAAAAGTGGCTGTTAAAGTTTTCTTCACCACTGAGGAGGCCAGTTGGTTCAGAGAGACTGAGATTTACCAGACTGTCCTAATGAGACATGAGAACATTCTGGGTAAGACTGGTTTCTGTCTTTGGTCATGTCTCATGCGTTACTTCTTCCAATCCTGCCCCCCTTCTTGTTACGGATTTCTAGATTTCTAGTCTCTGTCTGTGCACCTCTCTTTCATTCTATTTGTCTCTCTCTCTCTCTCTAATTTTCCTGCCATGTATACTCTTTGTGCTCCATCACAATTAACAAAGTGCCCAACAGGGATTTGAAGAAACAGTTGATAAATAAGTCTTCCTAATATAGTAGAAAGATCTTCTAGAAAAACAATCTTTACAAACAACAATCTTGGGACTGTGTCCATTGTTAACTATGCTGCACCACACTGCACTCACTGGCAAAACAGATCAATTATAGCCAAGAGGCCGTACACCACAACAATTTATACAGAAGACAACAACAGACTGCAAACCAAAGCTTGCATAATTAAACACTACAAGATGCATAGTAATTAAGTAGTGGGGCAAAAGATCACTTGCCAGTAAACTGACTATATACTGCAGTGCATAATGTTGTCTTCCACAGTTGATACTACATGTTTTGTTTTAAATTGAGCACTAGCATCTGTGATTTTGACATCATCCACCAAATCAGACACATTGCCGGCTTAAAAATCAAGCTTAATATTACCGATATTTATACTTGTATGATTAGTTTCAAAAGTTTTTCCCTCAGAAATAAACTCACTACAAATAAATACAGAAAGACAATGCAAAGACAATGCATGTTAAGTAACTCCTGCATTGCCCTAGACGTAGGTAATGGCATTACAACTGGACTTGTTCTCTGGGTGCCAAACTATGGCTGCCTACTGCTCCTAATCAGTTAGGATGGGTTAAATGCAGAGGATACATTCCTTGTATTTGTAATGTCCTTGGCAAATAAACTATATTATTATTATATATTATATTACAGTAATATAATAAAAAACAATCTCCTGGAATCGCAACTGATTCATCTTCACAGTGAAGACCGACTCCTTGCCTGATAACTCCTCTCTTGTTCACAGGTTTTATAGCTGCTGATATTAAAGGAACTGGCTCCTGGACCCAACTCTACCTAATCACCGACTACCATGAAAATGGCTCCTTGTATGACTACCTCAAATCAACCACCCTAGACAATAAAGCCATGCTGCGACTGGCCTACTCCTCTGTGTCAGGCCTTTGTCACCTCCACACCGAGATCTTCGGCACCCAGGGCAAACCCGCCATTGCCCACAGGGATCTGAAGAGTAAGAACATACTGGTGAAAAGAAATGGGACCTGCTGTATAGCTGACCTAGGACTGGCAGTCAAGTTTATCAGGTGAGCAAGTCAGTCACATTTGATGCTTTTAAGCATTATTTCATGAGATATTACTCTTTAATGAATTTAAGCTCCGGTAGAGGGTCGGAAATGTTCATAAATCAAAGTATTTTTAACCTAAATTATTTCAGAGGATTCAGGAATATGCGTAACTCACTCATCTAATTAAAATGTGTTACTTTGATCTCTGCAGTGACACCAATGAGGTGGACATCCCTCCTAACACTAGGGTCGGTACAAAGCGCTACATGCCTCCAGAGGTTCTGGACGAGACTCTGAACAGAAGTCATTTTCAGTCGTACATCATGGCCGACATGTACAGCTTTGGGCTGATTCTCTGGGAGATCGCTCGGCGTTGTGTCTCCGGAGGTAAATATTTCTTCTTCTTTTTTTACACAAACTCTTTGAAAAAGCCAGACTGCCAAGACAAAATGCACTTTTAATGGCTATGCAGTATACTTTTTGAAAACTTTACACATGAATAGAGTGATTCCTCTGTATCTTATTTGTTGCAGGGATCCTTGAAGAGTACCAGTTGCCGTATCATGAGTTAGTTCCTACAGACCCTTCATATGAGGACATGAGGGAGGTGGTCTGCATCAAGAGACTACGGCCATCCTTTCCTAATAGATGGACCAGCGATGAGGTAAAATACATTAAAATATGCTACATATACATGCACAAACACACACAAACTAATGACCTTTCTAACATAAATCTGTATCTCCTCAGTGTTTGAGACAGATGGGGAAGCTGATGACAGAATGCTGGGCCCACAACCCGGCCTCCCGCCTCACAGCCCTACGGGTTAAAAAGACACTTGCCAAGATGTCAGAATCGCAGGACATCAAGCTGTGAGCAGGCGCTGCCAGGTGTGTGTTTACACACATAGAAAGGACACTAACAATCACACTGGCTCTGGTCCAGGCCGCACAATCCTTCCTTCCTAGGAAAAGGAGGTGGGACAGGAAACAAGATCATCACTTGGAGATTGCAGGATCACAAACTTTGAGTCCAGATGCCCAGAACTCTACAATCCAAGTCCCCCTTGAAAACATGCATTACAGGACTACGGTGGTTAACTAAAACTCAAATTAATCAAATACAATCTGGCCCTGTGTGGTCCTGTTCTGTCCATCAGAGAAGATGAGACATTTTCATTTCTGACTAGTGTTAGGACTCTATAACAAGGTTCCTGTTCACATGCTCTAAAAGCCCTGGAGAAAGAGATTTAGTTTAACTTGGCACTGTAGCTGCAGAAATATGCAAATAAGTTACTGACCAGTGAGTGGAATACTATACCACTGCTTTCTGTGAAAGCTACCCTTTCTGTAGATGAAGGTCTGATTGAAAGACGAAAAGGATGTGCTTTAGGCAATCTGTTATTGCAGCATGACACCTCCTTTCAAAACACTGTCAACCCACTACTGCCTTTATGTTGTAATTGGATTGAACACACTTTTGTCACTCTTGAATTGAGGGCTTTTGGTTACAATGACACTAAGTGACAGAAAAAAAGTATTTTGAGGCTTTACAAGTTTTGTTTACGCTGGTAACGTTTGTAGACACTGAAAAAAAAGTACACCTGTATGTTTTGAGTTGTGATGGGATATGAACGTTGCAAAAGCATATTTTCCATGTAAAACTCAAACTCTGCAAGACTCTTTGTGAAAAATTAAGTTTATATGTCCAAATAAATTCTGGATTGAGGCACTACATGCCTCTGTGTTTCCTTGCCCTGTGTGAGGAGAGGGGACTTTACAGAATAATGGAGCAATTGCAGCAGAACGGTGCCACCCATAGGTGCTCCGCTGCAATTACATAATGAGAAGTCTGCCTAGGCAATCAGAAACTGTTGTACACTAACTGTAGTGGTGACTTCTTGCTTGATGATGTAGTGATCTATTATAAATGTGTGGAATTGTGCCTGTGTTAGTTTAGGGGTACCACAAGTCGTTTGTCACGGGGGACTGCTATCATTCAAACACTCACAGAGTGGCTCCCATAATTAGGCTGATGATGGATATGTGTGTTATGCAGCTGGACCAGAAGCCTTTGCTTAAGACATAACATTCAGAAAACATCTCCAAACTATCACCGGAATTACCCTGTGGACATCACAAAGTCACTTTTTCCTGACCACCAGGCTGCCTTGTACATGTAAATTAAAGTACATGTTGAAGTGAATCACCATAATAAACAATTTGCAGCTCTCATATGGAAATCCAGTGGCAGTTGAGTCATTTAAAATCCAGATTCTATCAGGCAATTTTCTCCACTGATTCAAATTCTCAGTTGGTAGCAGTTAAGTATTAGGAAGCTCACACAGCCTTATTGCCTCAGTATAAAATGGTTCTCAAGGTAAATCTGGACACCTTTCATCATCACAGTTAGCAGTTAGGTTAGGTCTTCCACAGTAGCCTGCCATCACATCCATTCATTGTTAGCTAATTTAGTCCATTTATAAAATCCTTGATGAACTTTCCTTTGGGTCAATTCGTTTTTGTTTTTTTTTATTCAATTTATTTTTTTTTTTATCTCTGCCAACTAAAATAATGGGATGCTCTGTCACTGTCGAAGGTGTGGCAGATTTGTTGTGTTATACATGCCCTTTCTTTCCTCTTGGGTGTTGTGCCTTATTTAATCTGTACCTACTGTAGTTGTCTGTGAGAGAAAGTGGTATTTTTAATTCAGTAAAAAGGTTGAACATTCCCCCAATAAAGTGTTTTCACTCATCCACATGGCTGATGCACAGTTTGTGATGGCTGAATGAGGTGCATACTAACTAATCACTTGGCTGTGCCTCTAACTGTTAAGGCATGCTGTCCATATTTTTTTGTTAAAAAAAAGCAGCATGCCTCATTACAACCGCATGTTAAACAGAGACACCGTAAGGATTAGAGGTCGACCGATATGGGTTTTCTCTGGCCGATGCCGATCTTTAGAAATCAGGGTCAGCCGATTGCCGATTTATATTGGCCGATATTTGGTCGATATGTGCTTGTTTTTAAACCTCTATTTGAAAGATAAAATGTAACACTAATATACACAGAATTTCTCAACAAAAACATTTATTGAACACTTCACCAATCTACACTTGTAGCCTATACTTCATTTAAAAATGTATAATGTAAAAACATACTGTAGCCTATATTGTATAAATAATGTATGAAAAATATATAAAATAAACGAAACAGGTAAGAAGAAAATAAACATTGTCAAATAAACCTTTCAATGAAAAAATAAAGTTTAGTGCACTTATCAGCATTTATTAAACTTCTGAGAATACAAATCTGCTTCGCAGAAAGTGATTAAATAATCTCAACACTATTTCCTCCTAACTCCTGTTGAATCACATAAAACTAGGGCTATCTAAAGTCAATTCTTGTTCACCTTGTTTGTTAGATCATTGTTCATTTATAAGTGTTTTATCTGTGTTTTGGGGACCCTACTGTTAGCCTAGCTACATGTCCTGTTACACTCATTAGGATCTTATCTGAGCACATTTCTGTCATTCAAACAACTCTTAGTTGTAATTTAAAACTCATCCAGCCAATTTAATAAAATTAAGGGTTTTATTCCATAGAGTCCATAGATGCAGTTAATGGATAGCCTACAGGAACGGAGAACTGAAGGCTCTGTTAGCAACGATTAGCTCCGTTAGCGGTTAGCTCCGTTAGCGGTTAGCTCCAGTTAACTCCGTTATAGGAGTGGATGAGACTGCCACGGACAGGGGTAACAACCATACTCTGATAAATGATATTCGCGGAGCTTCCACAGCGGTGTGGCCGTTTTGTACGGTTTTATTAGTACAGTTAATCCCAAGGCAAGAACACCAGCAACATGCTACTACTAACGGTAGCGTCTGAACCTGAAGTGACTGCGCGAGACACACTGCGCAAGAATTCACGAGGGGAGGGGCTGGAGGCAGCTGGTCTGGGCGCGCTGTAAAAAATGTCGCCTATTCATGTTTTTAACACTAGGCTGCCCGCAGATGCGCCTGCTTATTAATCGGCTAGATATTGGCCGATGCCGATTATGTAAAAAAAAAATGCAAAAAATCGGCCGATTAATCGGCCGGCCGATTAACCGACCTCTAGTAAGGATTTTCAGTTTCAGGCTACTACTGTATATCCAACTACTTATTGAGTCTGGAACCTGTAAATATGATTCTCACAGAAAAGGTATAAAATCAAAGAATTGCAAGTCAAATGCAGGCTGTAATCACTTATAGGAAAAGTGCACACACTTTGCTATTTTTATGACATAATACTATGACATTTTATGACATCTCTGTGACATAAATTTTTTTATGACATACTATACTATGACTTTTTTTTTACTTTTTATGACATACTATACTATGACTTTTTATGACTTTTGTATGACATACTATACTATGACTTTTTAAAACATACTATACTATGACTTTTTATGACATAATATGACTTTTTTTATGACTTTTTTGACACACCATGATATTACTTTTTATGACATACTACACTATGTATTTTTATTATTGCATTTTTATGACATACTATACTATGACTTTTTAAGACAGTGTTTATGACATACTATACTATGGCTTTTATGACTTTTATGACATTTTTATCACATTATATAGTACGATTTTTTATGACGATTGTATGACTTTGTCATGTTTCATGACATACTATACTCTGACTTGTTTATGACTTTTATGATATACTATTCTATGACTTGTTTATGACATTTATGACTTATTATACTATGATTTTTTGTGACTTTTATGATATTCTATACTACAACTTTTTATCATTTTGTATTACATACTATAGTATGACTTTTTATGACTTTTTAAGACCAACTATACTATGATTTTTGTTTGACTTTTTATGACATGTCTATGTCTTTTTATTTATGACATTTTTCATGACATACTTTACTATGACTTTTTCATGACATACTTTACTATGACTTTTTATGACATACTATGTATGACTTGGTTATGACTTTTATGACATACTATACTATGACTTGTTTATGACTTTTTATGACATACTATACTATGACTTGTTTATGACTTTTATGACATACTATCCTATATCTTTTTTGACACTTTTTATGACTTTTATCACAGACTATACCTTGGGTTGTTCATGACTTTATGACTTACTATACAATGACTTGTTTATGACTTTCATGATATACTGCACTATGACTTTTTATGACACTTTTTATGACTTTTGCATGATATGACATTTATGACATACTATACTATGACTTTTATGACATACTATGACTTTATGACATAAAAAGTCATAGTATAGTATGTTATAAAAAGTCATAAAAAAGTCATAGCATGACGGTTTTTATGACAACCAAACTATGACTTTTTTCATGTTTTATGACATACTATACTCTGACTTGTTCATGACTTTTTATGACATACTATACTATGTCTTTTTATGACTTTTTATGACATACTATACTATGACTTTCTATGACGTTTTTTATGACTTACTATAATGTGACTTTTTATGACATTTTTTATCACATACTATACTCTGACTTGTTCATGACTTTTATCACATACTATACTATGACTTGTTTATGACTTTTTATGACTTTTGCATAACATACTATACTATGACTTTTTATGACATATACTACGACTTGTTTGTCTTTTTATGACATACTATACTATGTCTTTTTATGTATGACCTTTTTTATGACATACTATGCTATGACTTTTTATAACATTGCTTATGACATACTGTATTATACTATGACTTTTATGACATACTATGACTTTTAATGACTTTTATGACATACTATACTATGACTTTTTATGATATACTGTGACTTGTTCATGACTTTTATGACATACTATACTATGACTTGTTTATGACTTTCATGATATTATATACTATGACTTTTTTATGACTTTTTATGACTTTTGCATGACATACTATACAATGACTTTTTATGACATACTATATCATGACTTGTTTACATCTTTATATGACATATTATACTATGTATTTTTATTTATGCCATGACTTTTTTTATGACCTTTTATGGCATACTATGACTTTTTTGACATTTTCCTGACAAATAATGTCAACATTAATGACTTTTTTGACATACTGTACTATGACTTGTTTATGACTTTTATCACATACTATACTATGACTTGTTTATGACTTTCATGATATACTATACTATGACTTTTTTATGACTTTTTATGACTTTTGCATAACATACTATACTATGACTTTTTATGACATATACTACGACTTGTTTGTCTTTTTATGACATACTATACTATGTCTTTTTATGTATGACCTTTTTTATGACATACTATGCTATGACTTTTTATAACATTGCTTATGACATACTGTATTATACTATGACTTTTATGACATACTATGACTTTTAATGACTTTTATGACATACTATACTATGACTTTTTATGATATACTGTGACTTGTTCATGACTTTTATGACATACTATACTATGACTTGTTTATGACTTTCATGATATTATATACTATGACTTTTTTATGACTTTTTATGACTTTTGCATGACATACTATACAATGACTTTTTATGACATACTATATCATGACTTGTTTACATCTTTATATGACATATTATACTATGTATTTTTATTTATGCCATGACTTTTTTTATGACCTTTTATGGCATACTATGACTTTTTTGACATTTTCCTGACAAATAATGTCAACATTAATTACTTTTTTGACATACTGTACTATGACTTGTTTATGACTTTTATGATATACTATACTATGACTTTTTATGAAATACTATACTATTACTTTTTATAATTTTTATGATATACTATACTAAAACTTTTTATGACATACTATACTATGACTTTTTATGACATACAATGACTTTTTATGACATACTATACTATGACTTTTTATGACATACAATGACTTTTTATGACATACTATACTATGACTTTTTTATGACTTTTATGACATGCATACTGTCTTTTTATTCATGACATTTTTTACGACATACTATACTATGACTTTTTATGACGTTTTTTATGACATACTATACTATGACTTGTTTATGACTTTCATGACATAATATACTCTGACTTGTTCATGACTTTTATGACATACTATACTATGACTTGTTTATGACTTTTATGATATACTATACTATGACGTTTTATGACATACTATGACTTTTTATGACTTTTTATTACATTCTATACTATTACTTTTTTATTACTTTGTATGACATACTGTACTGACTTTTTTATGACATACTATACTATGACTTTTTATGACATAATCATTACGACTTTTGTATGCCTTTTTATTACATACTATTCTATGACTGTTTTGTCATGTTTTGATTTGTCAGAATCAATATATTATTGGGGGAGGTCAATTTGATATTTTTTGAATATTGGAGGGTAGGTTACTTGTATCAAATCAAATATAAAGATCACATAAATAGCACATAGTCATGGTCTACAATTTGCATTTTGGACCTCACAGTACACACTAACAGTATGAGAAAAATGTAATTCTTCAACCATTTCCTGAAAAAGTTATGCAGAAATAAGTCACCATACACACTACACATTTTCAGCATTGCTTATAAATATAATTTATTAATTGTCTTAAAAATTCTTTCTTACACTTTGTACAGAAAACAATTAGAGGAGATAGAGAGGCGAGCATTCAGCAAGATTAAGCAAGATTCATAAAGCGTGCCAGAATTAGCAAATATGGACCAACACTACCCCGCACTAATCAAATCAAATCACTCCTGATATTAAAATTAAAATGCACTTACAAGCACAGCTCTAGTTATAGACTTATATCATGATAACCAATGCCAAGTTTGCATAGTAGACACTGCTTTCACAAAACAGGAAAGAAACTTAAATAAAAAACTTGAAACATACAAACTAGTATCTAACTGTACTGCTCTTTTTTATACTCTCAAATTTGCCAAATATAGCTGACAGTACACAACTGTACACGTTGATACAAAATATTTTTTACATACTTTGATATCTTAACACTACTTTCTTCATTTTTACATTACGAAGGATCACCTTCTGGTGGCCTATGTTTGCTCTCCTCCGGGTTTGTCTCATCATGTGAAAACTCCCTTTTTCAGTCTACTCGATTAACAAACATGCTGGTAAACTGTAGACTCAGAACATGGCAAGGATCAAATTTTGGGTAAAGTTACCTAACTGGTAACTAACATTTCTTAACAGATCATCTCCTGGCACACATTTCATAAGTTAAAATTTGAGCTTGTATTCTGCATTTGAGTTAATAAGAAATGTTGATGAGCACATTGTATGAAAGAGACATTGTCATGACATTTGGGTTCATGTTTTGTTCTGAAACATACTTAATTGATTTTTTAGGCTTTTATCCTCAAAACCTCTTCCCTTTGATTTCCTCACATCTGACATCAGCAGTTACATTTGAAAACATACAAAACATCCTCTCCATCATTTAACCATACACCTTTACTTATTTGGTTGATAAGGCTGTCCGAAATTAAAAGATCATCATTTTGAGGCTTTTGTCTTCTACGTCTGGTTTTACACCAATACAAAAGGCCAGACTTTTAGCTTGCATATTTCTGAAAAATCAATATGTAAAATCAATGTCTCAAGGTTTCCTCCTGTGTGGATTGACGCAAGATGGAATCTGTCATGAGGAGGTAAAGATCTGACCTTTTGTACTGGTGTTAACTAAGCCTGCCTAGTTGGTTTTCTTTACAATACCCTCCTCAGTATCTCCTCTACATACCTGATGTTCGGTTTCATATGGCGTGTCTCCATAGTTCAGATCGGAAATAGCTTAACTCCAGTTTTTGAGCATTTTACATGTATTCCCTTCGAACTGTGTTGTCTTTACATGGTGAATAGAGTTTATGTCCCCAGTGGCATCTGACAGCTATTCAAAAGCCACTAAAAATAAGGCTGTTTTTCTTCCCTCAAAGCTGGCTTGCTGAAGTTTCACCTTTTCGCCAGACACTGTTCACCCGAGTCTATGCATACATTTAAAAATCAGCCCTGCTTAACAATATTGTTCTAAAAAACAAATATATTACACTTCATTTTACATACAGTAGGCCTATTAAGTTGGTATTTAGATTTTAGCTCTAAATTGCAACTTTTTCAACAAATACACCATGAGTTGGAATGTTAGTTGCTGACAGAGCATTGTTTTAGATAAAGGGCAACTAACTGATATGTTACAGATTTTATCCCCCATACAGTTCACACTTGTAAAAACTTTAAAATGGTAAACAATATGTTAATGTAAATAACACAATAATGACCACAGAACAAAAAACATTATGATAATAAAAAGGTCATTAGAATGAACATAATAATGTATTTACACATTTCAGACAATCAAAAAATGTAAATGCGGTTATTCCTCAAAAGCCACTGGATGGTGCTAGTGACCATGACCAAGTCATGGTGGTGATCACAAATGAAATGTGGCCTGACAGCAGACAACAGAACTCTCATCCTGTGATGATCAGACACCAAAAATATGACAGAAATATATATATATATATATATATATATATATATATATATATATATATATATATATATATGCTACAGTATATATATTTTAGTAAATTAAAATATGATTGATAAAATCAGTATATTGTGTACATTTAGCAGTGATGAATAATATTAGCTGTATACACATGATGTAACATATAATACTGTGGTAGTTTGTATATTACTGTATTTAAAAACACTTGTGTTTTCACTTTCAGTTCATCCTTTTTTTTTTGCTTCTTCTCGGTTTTCTCTGAGTTGTACCCTGTCCAGAAACAAGCCCCAACAGTCCATCAGAGAGACTCCTGGAATTGAGGTGTGATTAACCAAATGTGGTAGCCTGACATCGTCATACTCAGATTCTAGTCAGAATGTGAACTTCCCGACCTCAAATGTTGTGGGCGGGGCTAAGTTCGGCTGGCATCCAGGCTACAAATGTGGTAGCCAAGGCTGGAATTCCATAGCCTGGTCCTACCAGACTCTCGTATATTTAAATGAAAATTGAGCGGAAGTACGTAGGAGGGCGGAGCCAGGCTAGGAATTCCCCACCCTGCGTCTAGTATCTATCTGCACTACAGCTTCCAAACAACTGCTCTTTGGGGTGGAATGAAGCAGCAGCACTGCAGAAAATACGTTAACATTTGATTTTAGTTAAGGGATTTGTAGCTTGAAGATCATCCTTTCTTTAATGCTCATGGTGAAACCTCGAACAGTTACAGAAATGTTTTTGCTGTTTTTATTTATTTCCTGAAGAAATACTGTACATATGCAGTTTTAAAATTAGTAAATGATGACCCTACCAAAACAAACATTTTATATTATAAAATATTCTGTGCATGAATAGCTGACAGTCTGCATCTTTGCCCTGTTTATCCGTTTATAATAAGTGCCATCATACCTCAAAACAGAAAGGTTTGTCACAACCACACACTGCTAAAATAATAACAAAAATAAGTTTTACTTTAATCCATCAGGAGTGTAATTATCTTTGGATTGCCTTTTTCAAGAAAATCAGAGGCACAAATGAAATGCAATTGGACAGGAAGTACAGTTGCCTTTGACTTGGTACTTCTAAACTTCCTGTGACCTGCATGATTTAATATCTTCATGCATTTTGGAGGAAAGTCCCAAACTCCAATATAACAAAAATGTAAACATTACTTATGATGTCAGCCAAAAAGGGGAAACCTGTAGTGTTGGGCTTGTTTCTGGTCAGGACCCTTTGATTGACAGTCAATGTGTAGCAAATTCTGTTAACGGGAAATGATCCACACATATGGATAGCAGAATACATAGAGCGTTCCCTAGGAAACGATATAAAGACAACAAACTGTACTGGCAAATCACGTACAGCCAAGGCTTGCAAGAGAAGTGAGGGATCACTTCTTTATCCCCGCTCTCTCATTATCTGTTTTCCATCCTGTTCGTACAGATGATCACCTGCGGCTTCTTCCATCATTTTATGTTTGCGTCCTCCCTCCCTTTTGTAATCAGCTCAGCCTCTCCCTGTGTTTACTCTTGTCTTACTAAAGAGTCTGTGTCTGACTCACTCCCTCTTTTTCCTCACTCTACCTTCACCCACTCGTTAGTAAATAGTTTAGCTTTTCTCCCTTTATGATTCTGTTCCATTCTTATAGAGGTTTTCAAGGTCAGTACCTCTGTTGCTTCTTTTCTGTGCTTCTCTTTGTTCAGTATAAAGTAACAGCAAGAGAACACCTAGTGTTTTTTTTTGGCGTGTGTATGTTTGATTTGTTCCTGACTGACTGTGTTTGTGTTGTAGGTTGGGTTATGTCTCCTTCGGTCACACACAACACTGCAACGTTGCTCAAATAAACACACAAAGATTCACATAGTTTCCACCACTAGCTTGAGCATGTCTTGTCTGTTACCATGTCGGCATGAGTGTCATGGTATTTAATCGGTAATTGGTGCTCAATCACCATGGCGACAACTTTTCTTTTGCTCACATCTGATTTGTTCATTGCCCTTGCTGCAGCATCCACCGTAGAGAATAAATTTGAGTGTAATCGTCTCCAGAGTTCTGTCATTGTCACGGGAACCACGCTGCTTCGTCAGTGTTCCGTTGTCATGGAGGCGAAGTTACCGTCATGGCGACCCATCTCTTCCAACACAGCAGCCAGTTCATTTAGGTCTCCATCGGGGAAGTGCTGGGCCTCCCAGAGATCAAGGATCACACCTGTCGGACTAGACTTGGTGGCAAAGTAGTTCAGATACCTGAAGAGATCGAGGAGAGCAGAGGGACAAAAAATATGGTAAAAATGATATGACAGAAAAGGTATAATTCTCTCACGTTGTCAGCGCTTAGTTTCTTAGAGATATAATGTTTGGTTACACTTTACTTGAAGGTATCTACATAAGAGTGACATGACACTGTCATGAACGTGTCATAAACATAAACAAGTCATAAACGTTATGACATAACGCTTCTTTTAGTAAGTGTCATTTGGTTTTTGTCATGACAAGTTATGGATAGAGTTAGGTTTAGGGTTCATGTGTCAGTGTCATATGTTCATGACAGTTTCATGTCACTCTTATGTAGATACCTTCAAGTTAAGTGTTACCTAATGTTTTAGTCCTGGAGCTTCATCAGGCATCAAATTCACAAAATTGAACAGGCTGCAACAACCAATCACAATGGGAGCCAAATCTCAAACTCCTGAGAGAAAAGTCACATCAATAATAATAATAATAATAATAATAATAATAATAAAATCATGCACATCCTAATATGTAATAGGTGTGTTTGCAAAAAGCTAAAATCTTCCCATACCAAAAAAACACCAAAGAAATGACCCCCTTTCTGTATTATTACTGCTTTAGAAGTTAAATGCAATACACTTTTATCTGATGTGACCGCTCTCTTGAGGACTCTGCTGGCTTAAACACTCAAATATTGAAAGCACCTGATATCTGACAATACAGCAGGACACAGTAAAAGAAGAACTACATATAAAAATGAGTGGAGGACTGTTAATTCAATTAAATGTGGCAGGTGCATTTGCCATTATGTATGTTCAATTCAAACCATTTTAAATCAATTAGAAGAATAAATGCATTTTTAAGTTGTGATAGAGCACAAAAACGTGCCAACGAGTCCACAGGGAGAAGTGTTTTCATAGGAACAGTAAATACTAAAGCTGTCGACAGTCAAGTACACAGTGGTTGCGGAGAACAGTCTGACGATGAAAAATCTGTGACAAAGATCTCGATGCCGTTTTAAAGCGAAAAAGCCATTTGGGATAGAAATGAGACTCTGTTCCTCTGTAAATCCTGCGATTGTACTGTTGGCACACTCTGGTTCTGTTTAAACACAACCAGAGATGTGTCACTCCTCTGCTCTGTCTCTACTCCTGCAGTTTTTCCTCATTTTTTCTCTCTCAAAACATCCAATAAGCTATTTTAATCAATTTCTTTATTACTTTGTCTCTTTCTTCTCACTTTCTGTCCCAGCCACCATCTGTCTGCAGTATGTGATAAGGGGTATCCTGCTGTTAAGTGAACTCAATGGCTGAGATCCGCCTTTTTATGTGTGTGTGTGTGTGTGTGTGTGTGTGTGTGTGTGTGTGTGTGTGTGTGTGAGAGAGAGAGTTTGTGTGTGTGATTTACTATCATTTCCTTTACCAGTTGTCTCAGTACAATAGACCAAACACATTCACAATTATGTGTTTGTCTGTGTGAAAGTGTGTACAGCTCACAAGTTTCACTGTTTATATACACAAGTTATGTCAGGAGAGATAGCTGTGACGGCAAAGCCTGAGTCATACTTTGAACTTAAACAGACATGACATAACAGTTATAAGAGCAAAGAGGATAAAAGATGGTAATTCTGTGTTATCATGCTCCTTTTGAAGAGTAGCTTTTAGCGGAAATGTGGAAGTAAACAACAATTTGGCTTGCTGTCCATTTTTTACCCACTGATCGGGAATATTTGGTGGCCATTAACAGACTACATCATGAGCTGGCTGCCTGTTGGGGCAAAGAGGGGCACTTGTGCCCAATTATCCTCCGACTAGCTGCTGGTAAATGGACCTCCAGACTGACTCATCGAGACACACATCAGGGGATAGAGATACTAAGGATGCAAATGGCCAATTGCATCTTTAATTTCTAGGTGCACGGGAGTTTACTCAAACTCTACAGTAATGCAGGTTCTAAATAATGAAATGTGTTAAAAATTAAGTGAGTAGATTTACTGTGCACTTTGGTTTAGAGTACAGATGTTTTAACTGTTTGTTTTTTATGAGAAAAGATAATGAGTCACATACAATTGACGTTATTTTTTGTCGATGTGAATGTGCCTTTTTGGTATTATTATGTACTATGTACCTTTAAGTCCTAAGGAGATAAAATAAGTAATAGAATAAGAATAAACTGTATGTGTGTTACCTGTCAAGGTTGAGTTTGTGGGCCAGCATCCTCCAGTCATTGCCTCTGGTCTGTGGTGCATCTAGACTGCCACACAGCTTCTGTCTGATGGATAAAGGAATGCGGAAGGCATTGGGTCCCACTAAGGTTGTGATATTACTGGCAGGGTCCATCAGGGACGTGTCTATGCACTGAACGTCCTGGAAAGACATAAAGAAACTGGTCAATTGTTGGTTAAAGGAAAAAATAAATACCTATTTCAAACTCTTTTTTTTTTTCAAAAAAGTTTCCTTTTGGAGAAATGACATTTCTGCATATTGTTGTGTACAGTATAACTTCTGCAGTAGAGACACAGTAGAACAGGGCAATATACTAAAAAAGCCTTAAAAGTAAAATATGTATGATATTGTGCATCCATGTGGCAACATTGGCAAAGTTAACTCCATTTTATTTATATTTCAAATACATTTCTATGTTGACCGTTCTGGCAAAGATTCTGCTTGTCTCTCTGCTGCTTGCCTTCAGCGTGACCAATTAGAAATAAGTCGAGTGAACCAAACATCAAGATCTGCTACCAAGCACTCTCTCTCCTCTCACTGTTGATCTCTGTCTCTTTCAAAACCTTCATCCCATTAATCTGCCACTTCTGGGCTGAAAGGAGACAGCAGCCTAATGAACGTGGCTCGGCAGAGGGAAACAACAACTGCCACTGTTGATGTGAATGATTACTATTTATTGCATCTCCTTAGCCCTAGTTTACAGCAGAAAGCTCTCTGCTGCTGGAGATTAAATGATTGATGCAAAGGGACATCTCTTTCTGTGTTGAATTCATAAATGCTTTAAACCTGCTTTACTTTTTGTTAGTTATTGGTTTAGCTATTCAGTCCTAATTACCATACTTGCCAAACATCCCATGTGATCATAGTAATTACTGTGCAAGACTATGTATGGCCTATTTAAAATGGATTACAAGTGATCACTTAACAAAATATTTTATGTTGTGACACAACTGTCATTGCCCAAAGAAGCCCTAATTGTTACTGTGTACTTGTTACATAGCCACATTTATGAAAGACATATCTGTGTGTATGTTGACTGACAAATAACATAAAACTGCAGAACACAAATGCCCAAAAAGTATGTTTCAGAAAGTTTAGAAACTGTGTCCCTATTACATAATCTTCCCACCTGAGAGCACTAACAAGTTTATTTTTTCTCTGTAAAATGTCCCCCTCAGTATATATCTTTGTCATGAAAAAAATATTTAACCTTTTAAAAATCTGTCGGGGCTCTTGAACTGTACACATACACTTTAATGAACAAACAAACACTATAGTGCATAACCCTGGACAGGATGACATAAAGGTGGAGCCAGGATGGCTGAGACAGCAAGATGTATCAGCTTTGTTAGATATAAGGGTGCTCCGATTGATCGGGAACCGATCGTTATCGGCCGATAAAGGCTTTAAATAGTTTGATCGGTGGTCTCCATAAAGGCCGATCAGATAGGCCGATCAGATGACGCACTACTCGTGAGAAAATGTTCTATACGCAGCTAAGTTACACACCAACCAGATTTTGTCAAAGAATGCTGTTGCTAAGTAACAATGCACAATGCTTATTGGAATCACGTTACTGCTAATGAATCCCTAACATTTCCGGATTTTGCTGCTTCATAATAAAAACATTCAAATACGAAAATAACGGAGGACTTTTATTGTGAAGAACTTACAGGAAATGAAACCGTTCACAGCCGGGGCTTTGACCACGCATAGTCGAGTAGCTAGTTTTCAGCGCTAGTCCGGGACGCAGCCGTGTAACTAGCTAGCTAGCTGAGCTGAGGTACAGACGAAAGGAAAATTATCAGTTAAAAAATGTGGCGACATATCCCCGGAGTTAAGAGGCCCGCCGCGGAGTCAGCAGTAGCTATGGATGTACAAGCTGTTGAGGGCATTTCAGACCGTCCTGCCAACCGGTTTACATTTTAACGTCAATGTAGACTGTAACGATGTTTAAGTCGCTTGAAAGCTGCTGCCGTTTTAAATCTGTTGGCTCTCTGCTGCTCAGTTCTACCCCGCGACCGACGAGACACACACACACACACACACACACACACACACACACACACGGTGGATGCAGGAAAAACCGGAGAGGAGACGTACAGGATGACCTAAATTGAGTACAGCTACACTTAATACATCCATGAGCTACACTCGTTATTGTAAAATCAATGATAAGTTAAAGTCCAATAAGTCCTTTATCAAACCGTATGAATGTGTGTCCCAGGCCAGGATAGGACATTAACTTACAATGTAAAGATCAACAAGCTACTGACACATAATAAATACATTATATTAATAAAATATGTATTAATAATAAAACATAATTTAATAAAGCAATTCAAAATATGATAGTGCACTCTCTTTTATAAATTTGAATTCTGGAAAAAGTGGCTGGTAAAAAATGTAAGTGGCCCCACCCTGCTCAGAACACACTGAAGACACACTGAAGACACACTGAAGAACACTAAAGACACACTGAAGACACACTGAAGACACACTGACAGTTGTTTAGTAATTTATTCTGAATAAGGCTTTAGCTCTATGTTCAGCTCTAAGCTGTTTAAGGTGTGTTTCTAACAGAGGAAGTGGAATGTTTCCTGTCAATAAAAGTAAACTGTTGACAATTCACAATACATTATCTTCTGTTAATTTTAATACTTATGCATTGTTGTTAAGAATATTAAAATTAATATATGATAAATATGACATGATAAATAGAAGGTTTCAAATAGACCCGGTGATCGGTCATCGGCATCGGTATCGGTCGACACGACTCACAGCAATCGGTGATCGGTGATCGGCCCCAAAAATCCTGATCGGAGCACCCTTAGTTAGATACCTTGAAACTATTAAACAACTCAAACTCCACTAGATACATTTTCACTTTGCCTGTCATTCTCATTTTGCTCAGTGACCAAGGCTGGAGAAGTACAAAGTATGTGCTACCCTCCCTGCTGCTATAACTGTTCCTTTATATTCAGTCAAAAATCAACTTACCTGGTTAAACAAGGGTTAAGAAAGTCTGAAGTGCAACGCTATTAACACCGTGGGAAAATTCAATGCAGTGACATTTCAAAAGAACTGTCTGACCTTTGACTAACACACACACACACACACACACACACACACACACACACACACACAGTGACTTTGTGGTTACATGGACTAGCAAAATCAAAGATGAGTTATTCCACCCTTGTTATGTGACCTCTAGCCCCAGATTGAACAGTCACAGAATCATAGCAGAAGCCTTGACTGTGTGACAGATAGACAAAAACGTAGTGACTTTAGGACCTTTAGTGTGGGAATGTAGACTTGTGTTCATTTTTTTTTAATATGTTTAATATGTGTAAGTCAAGTTGTCTTCTGCAGTTTTCTCATACATACAGCAGATACCCAATACACAGCGGGTCTGTTTTGCTGTGTGCATTTGGATTTCTAAAAACGTACCTCCTCCAATGTGTTGCTGAGCTGAAAGATCTGTCCTTCTCCTTCCACCTGCCGTACACACAGTTTACAGCTGATATCTGTGGTGGCTGAGCTCAGTCTCTCCAGGGTAAAGGTACAGTGAAGAGTTCTCTGACTGCCACTCCACACCTGGTAGAATGGGATCTCCTAGAAAACACACAAATAATATGCAGTTTTTTGTAAAGCAAATTTTCAGGCAGGTACAATTCTAAGTATCTTTAGTTTTTAATGAGGATTCATCAAAGTGAACAACTGTGAAGATATTTTACTGTGGTGCAAAGCTTAACAAACAAAGCGAGGACCGACACTGAGCCATGCAGCTAGTGTGGCAAAAATGTACATTTACACAAAGGCTTACCATAATTTATTCTTGTTAGGCTAAATATAAATAGTACTTTAATCTGATATTTGCTGTGTGTGTTTGGAGATTATTTGCTACATATAGTGTATATTGTATTGGGAAACTTGTAATATGTATTTAAATGTATATTTATGTGTATATCCCTCTCACCTGATACTTTGCGATGAGTTTGCTCTTCCAGTGTGTGTGTGGAACATCGTGGATTGACAGTCTCAGATTGTGTGTGCTGTCTTTAAAGTTCAGGGTCTTTGGCTCATCCAGAAGCTTCCCTCCCATCTGGGTCTCCATCTGAAGAACCTCCTACACAAAACCCCACAACAACAACAAAAAAACGACAATTATATCTTCAAATGTCCTCCTTAACTTTGCTGCTATCTTGCTCACTGAACAAGAGCTGGGCGATAAGGAGAAAATCAAATATCACGATATTTTTGACCAAATACCTCGATATCGATATTGCGGCGATATTGTAGGGTTGACAATTGGTGCTTTAACAAAATATTTACACAATGAGATTTTTGATAAATAATCATGTGGATATAATAAAGTGGGAAAAGGCAAATAATGGAACAGCTAGAACAGTCTGGTAAGTTCAGAAAATTACATCACTTTACTGTAATGTAGCCTTTAAAACCAGGAAAACACAACACTTGTTACAATTTCCAAAATCTAAGACAATTTCTAGTCTCATATCACGATATCGATATAATATCGATATATTGCCCAGCCCTACACTGAGCCATTTATGTTTTCATACAGCATTAGACATTGCAGAAAAACTTTAAATGTATCTTGCATAATAACTGCAGACACAGCACCAGGAAACACTTGAAACACATGCAAGTTTTCATTAAGATATCATAACAGCTCAGTAGTTGAATTCCCTGGATTTGAGCAAAGCTTAGCTCTGCTAACAGCACTCAACTGAAGAGACACATTAAGATGCTCAATAAAACCCTTGATTAATAATGCACCACCAGTCAAAGTACTGCTGTTTTGAGATGTGGGAAATGAAGCATCTTTAATGTAGGACAGTAAAACTCAATTACTTCTATTGACTTTAGAAGACGATCTCAATGCATCATATTACATATTACATTAAAATACCTAGAGAAATAATGATTTACTGATTATTCAAGATTTTGAAGCCCATTTTTGTCTTTTCCATCACCTTTCTCTTACTGCTAGCATGACAAGAGAACAATCACAACTTCTCCTTGTGTACTCTCCCACCTCACTTAGGACATATTCAAAAGCTGATGCACTGCAGTTAATGTGGCTTTTTGTTTTAGTATCTTAGATTTTATAAAATAGGGGGGGAAAATCAGTTAATGTAAATGTGATACTGCCAATTTGATGTCTTTGTCCATTTTGTGGACTAAAGGAAGCAGCACGTTTTACTTTGCTGTGCTGTAGCTGTTTTAATAATACATTGCAAACAGTCATGTGGGGATTTTTGCTCATCCTTTTCAAATTGACTTCTGTAAATCAAGTAAGCCCATGCCAAGAAAGTACTTAGAAAGTATCTGTGCCCTACAGATGCATTGTAAAAAAAGATAGTAAACACACACATATTGACAACATCAACATATTTACAGGCTCATGAACTGCACACATACACCTAAATGCATAAATGAACACACAAAAACACAATAGTTACTGATGGAAAATGACGTTATCAGTATGACTTCTGATGCCGCCTACAACCTTTTCAATATAATCAATTCCTCCTTCCCATCATCTTCCTACGCATGAGCTCTACTGTAGATTTACAGCAGAGACATCCACTTTTAAAAATCAAACTGATCAATTATACTACACAAAGTCTCCTTCATTAAAAAGTCCACCTCTGAACTTTGTTTTCTTGCTTGCTTGACATGGTAAAAATGAGGGTGCATTGTGATTTTTGTGTTTCTGTATGCATGTGCATGGCTGTGTGCCACACTGACACTTGATTTATCATTGCATGCATAAATTACCAATGTTAATCTCCTGTATCAGATGGTCCCCGTAGTGCTTTGAATTTGTTTAAATTCTAAAGCGTTGTTACTCTGACATTGCCTGACCCTGTTTTGTTTACCACTTCTCAGCTCACTTCCAGAAGACTAGAGGTGAGAAAACTTCTGTTTATGACTTTAGATAATCACTTCTATTCAAGCTGTAATATATTGTATTTCGAATGCAAATTACAAGGTTCCAGTTTAAGCACGGGTGGTCCAAGAGAGAAATAAAATCCCTCATAGGACTAAAGAACACAACAAAGCACTTGGCCTAAAATATCATACAAATCTTTCTTTCCATTGTTTTTATTCAAGACATTGGAAAAACTTGGCTATTGTGCTCACTGTAGATACATACTGTATATTATGTAAGGGTTCAGTGGCGCAAAAAGTGGGTATGCGCTATATGCGGCGCATAGGGGCGCAGCACCATGGGGGGGCGCCAAATCGATGGTTAAAAAATAAAAATAATAAAATCTTTTTTTGGTATTTTCAATATGTAGCTGCTGTTGTGCGTTTCTAAATCATTTCTGCATTTCCTCAATGTTATTATATAACATTTTAGAGGACTAACAGGCTAGAGTAGGCGCCCTGTCTCATAAGATTCCATCATAGAATGTTGACATAGAAGAGGGAGGGGGGGCGCTGTGAGCGCTGAGTGAGCAGGTACGAGCGTACGAGTAGTGAGTTGTCGTCTATGGAAAAAGAGCAAAGCAAAACAGCTGTTTGGGCTAAAAATAGAAAAAGAAAGAGGGAAAAGGAGATGACATGTCAATGGATGCGACCGCAGTTAAATAAGTGGATGGTGAAAGGCAACAGGTAGGATTTAAAGTGTGACGTCTGTGCTTGGAGGCTTGCAAATATTCATGTTAACAGACTAGCTAGCGTCTGCTAACACTGGGAATATAGCAGCCAAATGGGGGTTTACGGCTAGCTTAGAATATGCAAAACCGAGGTTGCTAAGCTGAAAACTGATAAATATAAGGTAGAACGTACAATAAATGACAATAATCTGGAAAACATAACTAATGCTATAACTCTGGTTTACCATGGAATCATACATAGATTTGCTACCAAACTTGGAGGCTTGCATACAATAATTTTGTTGCTGCGCCACTGTAAGGGTTTATTCCCGACGAGGTGTCCATTGTCAGGTATTAGTGGACGACGGTGAGGTGTGAACCGTCCGAAGCGCATTTCCACTGGATGCGTAACGGCTGCGGATCCGCTCCAGTTAATTTTCAAAATAAGATACACCGCGGTCACAGCGGATCATATTTCCCTGCACTACACCTTGAAAACACAGCACAGAGTTGTTTCCCCTCTACTCCTCTGGATGGAAACAAACTGTTGTTGGTTTTGTGGTTCTATTCTACGTGAATTCGTGAGATATTGTGGGTCCACGTGACTACAGCTGTCAGTCATGGCCGCAGCTGTGCAGCAACAAATCCGGACCTAGTGGGTATTGACGGACGGCGGAGCACCATTGACATATATATAATGGACCAACAGATCCCGTTGCTCTGGACGGAGACCAGTGAAGGATATTAGAAGCACTTTTCCGGTGAGCGCTACTGCGCAGCCTCCAACTGAGAGAGACGACGTAAATGTGCCGTGAGCAACCTGTCTGAAAGTTGTAAGTCTTCTGGTAGCTGTGCCTAGAGAAATCTCAATCATTCCGAATATTGCAGAGACGGAGAGCGTAGGTATAGTAAGGAGATAACATAGGCACAGGCTAATTATTGATCACTAAAATGCTAGTTAACATTAGTAATTACACTTAAACAGCTAATGTGAGACGAAACTGCCTGCACGCTTCTCCTGTACTATACGGTAATTCCTCTACTATGCGACAGTAAGTCGCGTGGTTATGACACAATCGTTAGCCTATTTTTACAAAAACGTCTGCTACGGAGCCATAACGTGAGGTACAAGGTAATGGAGCCTTTTATACATTGTCGTGTTTCTTTAGAAATAAACAATGGACAAATAGAGTCTTTAAACGCTTCAGATGTAAAGTTATTCGCTGTCAAAGTGGCGCCAAAATGAATGGCAGTCAATGGAATGCTAACGGGAGGTGATCGCTTTGTAGCATTAAAATGGCGCCATAGGAGGTTCGCGGTCCGAGGAGACGCTTACCCCCTTGGTCAATACACGTGCTAGAAAGAGGTTTGCTAATGTTTTAAAGACCACGCCAAAATATTCACTCTGACATTCTGGTTCTGTAAACAGTCAGTTTCACCGGAACTCCTTTAGTAGGTGTCCTACATCACTTTTTTATGAACACCCTGCAGCCAATCAATCTCGAGTATATGTGTGTGCACATATTAAGTTAAGTCTCTTAAAAGCCACTGAACAAAATGATTATTGGGTGTGATTCATTTAGTTTCAATACTTTACCTTGAGTGCATCCTGTGTGTCATCCAGACAATAGACCCTGATGTGATAGTCCAAAGTTGTGCAGGAGACGGGTCCAAAAACAGCCAGTTTAAGCCTCTTGGCGGCTGCCTTGCAGATTGACTGGCCCACCAGGCAGTAAGTCCCCAGTGTCTCTGTTAGGATGTGACATGCCTCCGAGTCCATCTGCACATAGCAGGGGGTGGTGAAGTTTTCCTCTCCAACTACAACCACATCCTGTAGAAATCATACACACACAAAGTCACACACATTTTCAGACTTTCGGAGTGTCATGCTGGATCTATGATGGGTGGCTAAGACTGTAATATAGTAAATTGACTCAACTAAAGAGATATTTAGGGCTTTATTCAACACAGGCTACCCTTAAAACCAAGACTATTTCCAATTAATGCTGTATTGCAAGTATATATTACTACGTGGCCTGCCTGCCTTTTAATCTAATTGCTTTTGCAGCGATGATTTGCTGCTGTCAAAGCAAAATCAACATTTCCTGTTTCACATTAAATCAGGGGCATAATTCCCTAACTTCGTGACAACAGGTTTAACAATTGGTTAAACAACATACTATCATCAACATAGTGATGAGCATGACATGACTTTGTTTTTATGCTGATAGAGAAACTATGTAAATGTAGAATATTCTTCACAAAGTGAGCCACACTACAGGTCATTTCGTTCCACCCCCCCTCCCCCCCCACTCCCCCCTTTATTTGTCTGCACAGACTGCTTTTAGTGAGGCCTTGGCATTGTGTGAAAATTTACAGGGATTAAGCCACATTCGGTCTATTAACATAACACACACAACTGGACCTGCATTTGGAGCCGTTTCCACTAATGCGAACAAACACTGAATAAGCAGGCCAGTGGTGGACTTAGGGGCAGGGGCGAAAAAAATAAAATGGGCACCAGCTGCATGCCATGGGGCACCAGCACGCAGGAGGTTTTCTAGCATGTAGGGCAGCCTATATTTTCTCCACTGAAAGGGGACCCTAGTGGGCAATTTATCATGTTTTCTCCATTTAAAGGCACCCTGGAGGGAACTTTATTATGTTTTATCTACCATAGAGGCATGCAAGAGGGCACTTTTGTGGCCTTTTTTTAAACATGGCACCAAGGGGGGCAGTCCTATTCAGTCTCTTTTTCATACTCGGAGCTGACTAATTTGGAACAATGTCCGAGAGCTGCTTGGGCGGAGACTATGCGTGTCAAAGCACCGGAAAAAGGGTGAAAATAAGCTGGTCCACTCGGCTGTCATGTTTCCATCACTGCCAATCGTAGCTGGAGCCGATAAATACCTGTGACTACTGCAGGGTAATTTGTCCTGGGAATGAATGACGATTATAATCTTTCCCATTAAAGACAAAAGCCAGATGTTAGTGGATTTTGGGCCAGTGGGAAAGGGACTTAACTGATGCATTCCTCTGTTGCTGTAAAGGTAGTTTTCAATGCAATGCCAGTACTTGTGTGTGTAGAGTTGTGCTCCCTATATAGAAATCTGTTACGTTGTAGAGGATTAAAGGACCCAAACGCAGGGAGAGGCAGGCAGGCAGGAGAGGGTTTGAGCTCGAGGATTTATTATTACAAAACATAAAAATGAACCAAGGAAGTCCTGGGAAAAGGAACAGGCAAAAACCAATTTCAAAAAATAGGTAAAAGGCGTCCAAGAAAACCAAGGGAGTAAAAAACCAGGGAAATGGAGGAAGGGTAGAAACTGACCAGACACTAACACACACAAACTGACAGGAACAAGACACAAACGCTCTGACAACAGACAAAGGAAACACAGGGGCTAAATAAACTAGGTAACGAGAATACACAAGACAGGTGACACCAGGGCTGGGGAACAGGTGGAGCACATCAGACAATCACACAGGCGGGAAAACACAGGAAGTAGAACTAGACATGACAAGACAGAAAACAGACTATCAAAATAAAACAGTAAACAGAACATAAACAGGGAAATACACAACAGGGAACAGAAATATACACAACAAAATATACACAGACCACAGAATACAATAAACACAACAGGAAACATACAGAAATAATAATAATGTCCACAACCACAACAGAAATCATTGTTAAGCAGAAGAAAGCCCAACTGCAAATGTTGAGTTTAAATCATTTTTGGCTTGTGGATTTTTTTAATAAAACAGGCATTAAACAGTGTGGCATTAAACATTGTGTGACTCCTCTGGTAATTTATCTTAGAAAACCAGTTACTGGAGTTGAGACACTGAATTGAAATGTAGATGCATGTCTGTTTGTAGAATATGACTTCTAAAAGTAAATCAAGGTGATGATATCAAGAGAAGAATAACACTTGTTTGGAGCTGCTGTCTGTCAAGTGTGTCCAATCCCACTGTGATTATCTGCTGGCTGCTGATCATATCATTTCTCCAGCTCTTATAGCCAGAGTTGTGGTAAATCCATATGGCTCTTTGGGTTGAGTGAGGAAGCACAGGCTATTGTCATATAAGTGCCAAATCTTCAACTAGTTGTGCACATGTGTGTGACTGTGAGTAATTGTGTGTGCATATCTGTGGATGCAAACGTGCATGATTCTGTTCCACACGCACGTGTGATTTAAAATATTGAGTTTTGAACCACAGTTCGTGGGGAGTTGTGTTCCTACAGATGAGCAAGCTGAATCAATACAAAGAGGTAGGAAAGCAATATGGTATGAATCTGTTATTACTGGTAATCATAACCGTGGCTGCTCCCCCCTGATGTCAGGGGAATTCAATTATCTTCCTCTCCCTGTTTTGGGGAAAACTTTCTGATGGGAAATAGATGTTCTACTGCTATAAGAGAAAAAGAAATTGACTTCCTGATGAAATTCCACTTTTCTCGTCTTTACACAATCTGGACCCCGCTGTGGGTCTCTCTCTCTCTCTCTCTCACACACACACACACACACACACACACACACACAGAATCTTATGCATGGCTAATTGTGCAGAGACATTGTGTTGAGCTGTGATAAGCAACAGAAGACAGCATACGGGGGCCTTGTAGACACAGTGATGCTGCAAGACAGCCTTATCACCCACACCCACACACAAGGATACACACAAACGCATACATACACACACACAGAAACAGATTGCTGAGGTAGAGACTTCATGCTGAGAGACACGGGAGGAGGGAGAGAGAGAAGGGTAGAAAAAAGGAGGGATAGAAACATAAGAAGAAAGATGACAGAAGAGGAGTATGGCAGGAGCATAACAAATTGCTTCTGATAGGAGTCTTCAACCCCCTGCTTGTCTACTAGCCTATAGGCACTTTGTGTTTACTGAATTTTCTCTTCTTTCCTTTCTTTTCCTCTCCCTGCCTCACTGTGTGTGTATGTGTAATGCAGGCTATTCTTCTGTGTGTATATATGCTGTGTGAGTCATACTGTGTACATGACGATGTATAAATGATTTGTCTGTGACTCTGTGCAGGTATGTGTTTATTTTGTGTAAATGCATTATACATGCATTATATGGATGCATATATGCATTGTATATACAGATTTATTTGTTTGAAATATTTAGCTGTTGTATGTGTACATGTTAGTAATTAAAAGAGATACATCTAGATACACAATTTGTTGGCAACAAAGTGACAGCTGTTCTCTCTGGAGGTAAAACTGTGCAATTCAAAAGTTGCACATTATAGCTCACTAAACAGAGCAACAAACACAAAAGACACAGTGTTGAACACTCACCTCCCACTCTCCCATGGCCAGCTGGTTCTTCAGCTGCATGAGCCAGTCTTCCTGGACGTTGTCAGCACAGTGGTGGATGGTGAGGATCACTGGTCTGGTCAGCAGGGCTCCTGGAGGTCCACAGCTCACCACTGGACTCAGCACTGTCTGGATGTCCTCAACCGGGGGTCTGGAAAGGACAGATGACACCCAGGTGAGATGATTCTTTACAAATGAGTGACAGAAGGGCTGCACTGTTGGCTACCAGTTAGTGTGAACATCAACTGCAGAAAGCTGTATTGATTTTACTCCTGGTCTGTTTTATTTTTTATAATGTTTATATATGAAAAAGCCCAGATGGCATAACAAAGGAGGAAGGTTAGGTTAGAGTAAGACAGACTAGCTTTGAGTAGATGAGAGTATTGGAGAATAAATCAGATCAGAGCAGAGTAGCACAAACATTCAATGAGAGGATGACTAGTGTAGTCAGCAGGGCTTCAGTTGGGCCTCAGCTGGAGTCAGTAGTTCACAGCTCACAGGCTGCTTTTGACAGTAAATTCAAACACTTGCTAACTAATGTATGTTACAGTACAGTACAGCAACAGAAAACTATTTTCTGCACAGCAACAGAATACAGAACTCCATTATTATCTATTATGGTATGTATTCTTCCATTAGTAAATTGAAAAATGAACCCACATTCTTAACCCTTGTATGGTGTTCGGGTCTGAGGGACCCGTTTTCAATGTTTGCTAAAAGAAAAATTATGCTATTTATTATTTCTTCTAACTCAAACTCACTGGCCTTGCCTCATTTTCAACATAAAAAATAACTTATTTTCAATGACTGCACATGGTACACCCACCAACACATAACTATTACATATGAGGTGTTCGGGTCTACTCACAAAAAATGAAAATGATCATATGATCATAAATGTGATCTCACAGGTGTAAATGGCAAATATGAACCATAAATGATCTATATATCATTGGTAATTGAGCTGTTAAGTATTTTTACATAAATTGTTATGGCTGTATTGATTTAAAAGCCTAATAATGTGGTGGGTCCACCAGACCCGGGAACATTGGCTGTGTAACAAAAATATGAACCACACAAGGGTTAAAGGGAAACTATTATATGGCATTTTCAGGATAATACTTTTATTTTGTGTTTGTACTAGAACATGTTTACATGCTTTAATGTTATTTTTCTCATATTGCCCATGGCTGCTGCACCTGTATTCGGTATTCACCCTCTGTATGACATGCTCTGTAGGAGCGCCTGTCTCTTTAAGCCCCCTCCCAACAAAGCCCAGTCTGCACTGATTGGCCAGAGTGTTTCCTGGAATCTACGCTTTGCTCCGCAGCCTCCGCTGTCGTTTCACTGGTTGAAGCTGGAGCTACCACAACAGAGTATATAGCAGGACTTTCTACTGTCAAAAATCGCAGATAAAGGCTTCTGAACAAACATTATAACATTGTAGATATGAAAGAAAATATAGAAAAGCATAATATGTCCATTTAAACAACAGTTAAATATGAAAATACATGTGAAAATGTCTGTTCTCCTGTGTAATCCATTATCCAGTCATTTTATTCCCTCATGTTGCTGGAGATATTTATTGACTGGGAAAGAAGCCCATACGGACAGAGGAGATGGATCTTAATTTTAACAGTGATTTTTTTTTTTTTCAGCCAAGCTTGTGTCAGGGGGGGAACTAATCCTTAGCAGTATTATCGATTCGGCGGTAGGAGCTCATTATTGACTCATGATGGGTTCACATCAGTAGAAGAAGCTCACAGATGAAAACAACACAACTCAAACTGTAACAACAAACTTTGACTTACCTATTGCAGGGGTTTGGGGTCACCCCTTAATTAATAACTTTTATTGATTGATTATTATTGATTTGTAAAGTTATGTATCTTTTATCATACAAATAGAAAATAGTGAAAATAGTGTGTTGTGCGGGAAAACAATGTTAGAATGACCTAAACCACATGATTCTGGCTTGTGTTGCTGAGGCAAGTCAATGTAGCTATGTGATTTTTGTTAGCTAGCTATTGACTGAGAGGAAAACAGATAACAGAGAACAGGTTTGACTCTTAGAAAATACTGTAGCACACTGCAGGGGGCCTAATTCTTATTGGCTGCTATTGATCGGGGAGAAGCTAAAATGGAGGCATGGGATAGAATGCATGAACCAAACTTTAACAAGTGTCCTTAAGCTCAGGTCTTGTTGAGGCTTTAAAGAGTTGGTTCACCTAAATTATTAAAGAGCTTATTTCCTCACTTACCCCTTGTGGTATTAGCCAAGCAGATAATACTACTGGTTTTATTTGCCCAGTTTTTGAGATTGTGGTTTCTGAACATTTTGCCACGCCACCCTCAATACAGTGAAGGTGAATGGATTTTAGTGTGTAGTGCTAACAGCATTAAATAACTATATTAAAAAGAATGAAAAGCAATGTTCTTCCAGAAACTGTCCTTGTCCTTGTTACAATGCACAAATTCTTCAGAAAATCATTATGATTTGAACTATCATCCAGTGTAAACGGGACACTACTTTTTAAAAGAGATGTTGCTTTTGATATATATATATATTTTTTTTTTTTTTTTTTTTTTTTTTTTAACGGTACAAACAAAATTCATTCACCTCCATTGTATTGGGGTGCACGGGGAAATCTCAGACACGGATATCTGAAAACCAAATTAAAAACAAAACTAACGTACCACTTGCTATGGATATAAATAGTTCATCTATGTTTGTGTGAAACAGAAGAAGACAAACGGAGCAAATCACCAGGATACATACTTAGTCAGTCTAATGAAATAATCTTTTTCTCTATTAAATGTTAACAGTCTGAAAATATATATATATTTTTAATATACCTTTCCATTTGCATGCACATGTAGTCACATACGTGAAGGCAGGTTTTTAGAGTTTTGCTATACTGTAGGCATTGTATAGGGGCAGGTCACTTTCAAATAGGATGCTGATAATTTCCCCAACTTTCATCAATGAAATTTTTACACAACAGCTAAAATATAGACATGTTCTCCCTTGTCTCTCGTGTCCCACAGAGAGATTACCTCACTCATGCACAGTGTTTGTGAGTGAAGGATTATAATACATGTAACAGGATTACAGTAATCCCAAAAATAACCACTAATCTGTTAGTTACTGTGGAAACAGCAATCTCTTTGCATATGATGTCAAAAGCTTGGTGTTTGTTTTTTGGATCTATAACATGGCATGAAGTGAGAAACTGTCACACTGCAGTAAACATTAGTTTCACACATTTTAAAATAATGAGTGTGAGCTCTACATTTGGGTAATAGCACTGATTTTAAAACTGAGAAAACATTGATTAACTATGTCAATTCTGTGGATTACTATACAGATTATAATGTTAAGTAGGGAATAATTAATGTGTAAAACGAAAAACTTATAATCTTCTTAACTTTAATTCTGGCACTAATATAGGAAAGCTGTGGTATTAACTGACCTCTACTGAATGAATCACCATAGTATAGGTGCACTATACACTAAAAATACAAATGATTCCATCCACTGCTGTGCATCCTAAGCCCATGTCACACTCTGAAAGTCTCCCCACGCAACCATACAAACAGGTCTGAGAAGCTGGCGCCCAGGAGAGAGACGTAAAGTGTAGACAAAGAAAAGGAAAGAAACAAAAAGAATGTAGAGGGACATGCAGTGATGAAGAGAAAAATGGGGACAACAGGGAACAACACAGAGAAACACGAGGAAAAGCAAGAGAAAGAGAGAGACAAAACCTACCTCAAGCTGTCCTTCCTGTGCACAGTCACATACATCTCGTACACCCTACCCTGAGGAACAGCACCCGCTGGAACCAACAAACTCACACCTGCAGGAGGGAGGACAGGGGAAGCAGGATGGATGGAGTCAGAAATAATGAGTTTCATGACTGGATTTATTAATTTAAACATGCACTGAATTATTGAATGTGCAACCCATTCTCACTTTATCATTAGGATTAATTATTGAATAATCATTTTTAAAAGGCATCCAGTGTAAAACTTTCTCTCAATATATCATCAAGTGAATTGTGCTGCAATGTTTTATAGCCTCTGAGAGCTGCTTCCTATCAGCAGGTTACATTATTCATTATTTCTATCTGCCCATTGCTTTTAAATCCTAAAATAAGTCTACTCAAAGTTTTCTCTTTTAAAGCTAGGTAGCTGGAGAACCTCCCAAGGCTGTTTTTTGTATTATGTTGACTGTGCAGTATTATCTGTACACTTACTGTACTTTATGTGGTCGGCTTTTGGTAAAGGAAATATATTTGATCTTCAAATCTTTGACACTTCATTTTTATCAGTATGGCATTTGATGGCATTGTTACTATTTATAGCAGTTAATGCAATGTAATGTATTATTATTTCTTCATGTTATCATCAGAAAATCAAATGTGTGCCCTCTTGCATATTTCCATTGACCTTGTAGGCAATCTAAAATTCCCCTGTTCTGTCTGTACACACAGTAAAAAAAAATCCCTGCTGGTCACTGCATCATCATTAGACAGTAACCAGATTTTATGATTAGTGTGTGTGCGTGTGTGTAGACAGTTTACCAGAGTTGGGTACGATGAGGTGTCCTCCCTGGTTGTTAAAGGATCCGTGAGCGGTACATGAAGGGTCTCGTGTTCGAGCCAAGCTCTGGTTGCGAAGGTTCATGGTGTCACTACTATCCAACAGAGACTGTGTTACCTAGAAATCAAAAGACAACAGAGTGATAATACCAAGAATGACAGGGCATAACATAGCAAATGCTGTACCAGACAGTATTGGCTGTAAAGCTGTTCAGCAGAGACAGGATGAACTGGAAGTCTGAAGGTATTAAATGGTAACTTGGCTCTGCAATACAGTTATCAAGCAGCAGAGAGGCATTCACCTTAGAAATCACACTTTCTGTAACATTAATGCTATTGAACATCTATGAAATGAGAAGAATCTGAATGGATGAAATCCTTGAGACTGTGATATAAAGTTTTAGTTTTGAGAATGTCATCAATGTTTTGTTACAGTACATTTATTGGGCTGAGTTAGACCTATAGGGCCCTATCTTGCACCCAACACAATTGACTTTGTACACTGACGCATGTATCATTCCTATTTTGCACCCGACGCACAGCGGACTTTTCCCTCAACAGACTCACGTCGGTAAATTAGGGAATGAACTTGCGCTCCCGGGGGTGGTTCAGCAAAAAGAGGAGGCGTGTTCCGGTGCAAACGTTCCCTAGTGCTATTTTGCAGTTTCAGAAAACAGTTCCGCCACAGACCAGGAAAAACCTAGTCTAAAGTCAGTGGCGCGTTTCAGCATTCAGATGCTATCTTAAGGGCGCATGCTTGGCCGTAATGTAGAGTGTGCACACCGCGCATACACTTTACTTCTCTCATCTCACGGACCCAGCAGTTCCCATTTTTGCAAACCATACATAAATACAAGTAAAAATATGACCTTGTTTTACACATTTCCATGAATCATGGATGCGTTGATGGCATAAATGAGGAAATATTAGAGGACTTAAGGAGATGTGATGTTGAACTGCATGTGCTGATGCCACTTAACCCAAATGCCCCAGCAGCAGCACGGGAGAGGAGAGACAGAAGAGCTGTATCGTCTATAGTGAGGTAATGTCGGTCTAATGTTAGACTACATTGCAAAAATATCACCATGCATTCATAACCTCGTGATTCAGTGAGAGTGAGCCCAAAACATCGGAAAGTATGTTTTTGTGACATTTCTTTATTTACATTTTGATAAAAGGAAAAAACAATAGCAAACGTCGGTCTCCTCGGCTGTGAACCGCTCCTGGCGTGTGCCCATGGATGTATTGAGAGCGTGCGCCTAGCAAATCCGCCATTATAATAGCGATCCGCCATGGAACAAGCGCGTCTGCTTTTAAAGGGAATGTGAGATAACGCTCTGATTGGTTTATTGCATGTTACGCCCACTACACACCTATGAGTAATGTAGCTACTTCAGACCAACCCATTTTAGATTTGCGTCGGGCGCAAGAGTCATTTATCCCACCGGTTTAATAGCAACAGCGCCCGAGAACTAACTACAAAGCTACTTGCATTTCAGATCATTAAAATAGGGCCCATAATGTGGGCAGGCATTGATTATTGTTATACAGTGTATATTACAGTGTGTATCCTAATTCATTAAGAAAGAAGATGTACTCTAATAAAAACCAAAAGTTCATGGAGGCCCAGTGAAGTTGTCGCTGTGCAAGGCCAATCTCTGGTTGTATAGGTCATTGTAGTTTTATTTTCGCCGGGCTGATAACGGTAGGACAAACATTGAAGAGGAATCTGTTAACGCTCCCTTTTTCACTAAACTTTTACTGCATTCATCACGATGGCTTCATTTTCTCCCTCATGCATTTGCCTGAAAGCGCAGCCACTGGGCAGAGACGGCAGGCTGTGAGAAGAGGGCGGATTTACAATAGACCTATGAAACCACCTGAGGGTGAGTTGTAAAATATGACCTGCTTTGCATTTCCCTTTCAAAATGTCCACTGTGAGATGTAAAATAAGGACTTAACATTCAGTAGTTTACTCCACTACATCACACAAAGCTGACAAGATCTTGCTTCAATGTGTTAAAGACAGACATCAGATGAAAGAAAAAAAAAAAAAAAAACAGAAGTTCAGTCAGGAGGTCCAAAAGTCCACAATTAAAAACACAGAAAATATCATCAAAAAAGTGCCACTGGCATGTAGAGCTTAAAGACAGTACTGCCTCAAGACAGTTGCAATGATGAAAGGGAGCTGTTTCATCTGTATTTGTGACAACTGACTCTGGTATGCATGCCATGTAGTTGACAGAGCAGAGGGAGGAAACTGGGGCACTGAGCTGCATGTATACTAATGGTGTTTGTTTTTGTATTTATGTGACTGGGAATAAATAGCTGCCATGTTTCAGTACTTCTCAATATGCTTCTGCAGTATAACATTACTTCAGGAGGAAATATTTCAAAATCCAACTGCGCTCATACAGAACATTTTACAGTCAAAATCATAGAAGTGGATGAAAAGTACTGAAGTTAGATTGAGGGATACATTCATTATATTACCTTAGGAGACAGTTTGGATGTGAAGTCTCCTCCGAGGTCGTCCTGCGGTGTGACCAGACCAGAAGAGTTGTAGACTTTGATTTTCAAGTTGGGAAGAGGGTCCAGCAGAGGGGAGTTGGTCATCGGGATTTTATCTGAAACATCGTGGAGGGCATACACTGGACCACGATACATGGCAGCTGCATTAGTCAAATCAGGAGGAACTGTCAGCAGATCAGCTAGAGGGATACAGTGGAAGAGAGAGAAAGAGAAAGAGAGGGAATGCCGTGAGACTGGGTTGAAATACAACATGAATAGTTAGCTAACAGCTGACGGGGTCAGAGAAAATGGTGTCTGAGACAGAGAGGGAAAATAAATGGTTATGCTAGATACTTTATATCCTCAACAGTATAGACTGCAACACATGGCTGCAGCGTGGGACAGATGTGGGCAACTTGTAGATCAGTGAGCAGGAATAAGGGGAGTAAGACGAGAGAAGGCAAGGCTGCTGATAAGGTATCAGTGTCTGCTATGATACATTGCAGTACACAGGGACAAGACCTGGATCAAGGACTAGTCATGGCGGCTGCACACAGAAAGAGAGAGAGAGAGAGAGAGAGAGAGAGGGGGAGGGAGAGGGAGAGAGAGAGAGAGAAAGGGACATCCCTAAAAAAATGCTTTGTTTAGTTTATAGTTATATGTTTGTAATAGCGCTTGAAATATCTGTATATTTATAATATCTAATGTTAAATTCTACTATGTCTTTACATTTTTATTAGAATTTAATTCCATGTGTTTCATATTGCTTAATAATAATAATTGTTTTCATATTTGCTCAATAACATTTGTTTTTTATATTTGCCCCATTGGTTGATTGATTGAATGATTAATTGAGAGAGAGAGAGAGAGAGAGAGAGAGAGAGAGAGTTTGGAGAGTGGATTTTGAAGAAGATGCTCATACTTTATTTTAGAAAATAAATAACGTGTTAATCGATCATATTTAAATCTGTACATTATCAAAACAAACTCACTGATTTCAAAATTGACCTTTTACACTGTATAATAAAAGGAACAACATTGCCTCGTGACATCCGTAAAGCTCTTTGAAATGCTGCTGACTCTGACTTCACCCACACAATCAAAGAAGCTGTCACACTTTAATCACATCACTGTCTATTGTGTTCACTATGTCACGATTCAAATCTGACTCACAAAACCTGCTGTGCACATTTGCCACAAAACATAACAGTGTTAATTGACAATTGTTAGGACTGATCTGGGCTCAGTTAATTAACACTCATTCTGTTATGCTATATACAGTATGTACTGTGTTCTAAAAAGCAGTTTTTCTACCCACATCCATATATCACGGAATATATCATGATGTAAATATATGTAGTTTATTTAGAATAGAACAAGCAAGACAACATACAAAATGTGCAGTATTCAAGCTAACTCAAAAGCAGTAGGCAAACCAATCTAAACCTGGTAAAAATTTACATTTTTGATTGGATTATTAAAAGCTTGTAGCAAGACTATGTAACTTATGATTTGAGGCTACTGAGTGGACTACAGTCTGTGTGTATCCTGATGTTTTACTGTACACTGCTTTATCTAAAATGTTCATGTCACTTTTCATGTACTGCAAGCAAACACTTGAGCGCCCCACTCTCTCTCTCACACACACACACACACACACACACACACACGTCATAAATAACACATCTTTAATGTAAAACAGGGGCACTACAAAAGCACTCACATATGCAAATATGTGTCCTGCATACCAATAACGCATACACTATACTTTACACGCACGCACACACACACACACATGCGCCACATACAGTATATGGGAATAACATGATGCCTGTGGGGATGGATAGGTGGATATGACTTTCTGAGACCCCCCTCTGTGCCTAATATGGAAAGGTGAGCGTAAGCGAGGGGGCAACTGCAGGAGCATGGTGATTGCTAATCAGTACAGTATGCTAATTTATGTGCATGCAATATTCAAGTACTGTTTAAAGTGTGTTGATTTAAGTTTAAAAATGCAACTACTGCCTTCTACCTTGAGCAATCACTCCATTCTTTTGACTCCCAACCTTGCTAACTTAAATACAGTAGAGGGTTTATTGAGCTTTTTTTCTTTTGCAGGAAATTCTCAATAACACATACATTTTGTAATCAAATAGCTAAATTATTAATTATTAATTAAATAGAAATTATTAGTAACGCTTTAATAACAATGACTTGACTTCAGTTTGTTCCATCTGCCAGAATGTAAGCCTCATTTCCTTCTAAGTAATTGGAAAGATGCTGCAGCAATCATCAGTAAATCCTACTTGAAGATTTACTTTACCTTTGAAGACAACAAGTTCAGTCACTCTTGTAGCTAGTTTTGTTCAGCTATCTTGCAACAACCCTTTTTAGTTTAACACAATTCACTCTAATAATAGAGCACAAACACAGAAAACACCAAAGTACATTTCTACATAAAGAGCTTTCTCCCATCAGGAAATCCAACAAATATTCAAGATTTAATTGGACTTGGACGGGACAGGAAGGCCTGTTACCTACTGAGAACAATTCCAGATTTGTTCGCACCAGGCTCTATTGTTTTTCTGGGCATAGAGCCTGAAATCCTCGCTACCTCCACAAGCCCATCTATTTTAATTTAAAAATCCCTGATTATCACCCCCCACCAATACCAGCACGTATGCCCACGCCCACACACACACACACACACACACACACACACACACACACACACACACACACACACACACACACATCTGTCACCTATCACTCTTTTCCTCTCTCTATCACCAGGCGTTTACCCCTAAAGCCAGCGGGTATTCCTGCCAAATCATCCCTGCTGAAATGTAATTAACTAACGGAAAGCCAGAGAGATAGAGAAATAGAGAGAGATAGAGAGAGAGACAGACAGACAGACAGACAGACAGACAGATAGATAGATAGATAGATAGATAGATAGATGGACAGACAGACAGAAAGGCAGACAGGCAGACAGATAGATAGATAGCTAGATAGACGGACATACAGACAGACAGACAGACAGATAGATAGATAGATAAATAGATGGATAGATAGATAGATAGATGGACAGACAGACAAACAGACAGACAGACAGACAGACAGACAGACAGAGAAATAGATAGATAGATAGATAGATAGATAGATAGATAGACGAACATACAGACAGACAGACAGACAGACAGACAGACAGACAGACAGACAGACAGACAGAGAAATAGATAGATAGATAGATAGATAGATAGATAGATAGATAGATAGACGAACATACAGACAGACAGACAGATAGATAGATAGATCGATCGATAGACAGACAGATAAATAGATGGATAGATAGATAGATGGACAGACAGACAAACAGACAGACATACAGATAGATAGATAGATAGATTTTGTTTTGTGTTTTTACTATATACCATGATCTGAATTGTAATCATCCACCCACAAATGACCACATAACCACATATAGCAAACTATTTAAGTATCATGTTTAAGGTGTTTAGAGGTGCACAGATTTGTTAGATGTCACTCAACTTGATTAACATAACATCTGTTGTTGTAGACATAACCCCTTTCTAAAATGCCATTTCCTGTTGACCAAATAAAGACTCTATTAAGTATGATGAGTGCCAGCATGAGCACTTGTTTTGTCATTAACTATTTTAAGCCATCTGAATTTACACAATTCAAATGTATGGGCATGCCGGTTTGCGTATGTACCTACTGCCTACATGGATGCATTTCTGAGCATGTTTGCGAGAGTTATTGACTTTTTTAGATATTTTAAGCCAAGTGAGATTTGTCATCTATTTGACAAATACAGCTTCTTGTAGGAAAAGTCAGAAGTTCATGGCATCCGTGGACTGATACCTGATTCATCCCCACTCCCCGTCCAATCTTGCCATTTCCAGTAAGCTACCGAATGCATGCACACGGGTGTACACGTATGTGTTGCTGAATGCTTCATTTTGTCTTATCCATTTCCCAAAGAAGGAGAGCAAGCAATGACAACACAGACAGAGGAGAGTGAAAGATGGCACCACTTGAACAGGAAGAAAAACAGTGAGGGTGTCTGTTGCGGTAGGAGTCACTGTGACGGGAGAGAGAAGGAGACACAGTGAGGGAAAGACAGAGACACAGAGACGAAGAGAGGAGGATGCTGATAAACAGGAAATGTGATTGACCTGGATGTGCAGATGGGAAAGGAGAGAAAGAAACACTGACACAGAGAAGACAATTGACAGAAGGAGACTCCTTGATGGAAGAGAGTGGTGTCTGGTAGAGACAGAGATAAATCCAAAGCAGCAAAGATTGACAACCGGAGGCCGAGGAGAGAAACAAAATGACACTAGCATGAAAGCCTCAAAAAAGACAGAGAAAGTACAGTTATTTCCATAGAGGCCATAGGTATTCACCTATCAATCTATGTATCTACATGTCTGTCTGTATGTCTCTCTGTCTGTCTATCTATCTATCATTGTGCGCAATATGTAATACTTTTAAATCTGTAGTCCTAACTTTGACATAGTTTAAGAAAGAGGCAGACACTTGCTGTCTAGTTCCCCCTTAACAGCAAGTATCCGATCAGCCAGTGTTCTTCAGAAAGAGTCTAGGTCCCTCTCAGTCTTGGGGATTCTGTTTGGTAGCAGACTGGGCTCTGGCCTTCCTGCTTTCCCTCCATGGAGCATCTAGGTGACTATTCAGACTGAAGCATATGACATAAAATCTAATTTAAGTAGTGGGTTTGGTTATGTTTCGAGAGATTCCATTGTGCCTTGGAAGCAAACAAAAATAGCATTCATTCAACAGCCACAGTTTGTAACTTTTTGTTTGACCTGTTTTCAACACAATTCATCTAACATGTAATATTTAAAAAGTAACTTAACACCTCCTTAAAATCATCCAGTGGTTGAACTCCTTGCCACAGGAAACCGTGACGTCACTGTTTGGTGTGATTAGATGCAACAGGCTTGAAAGCTATGACCAGAGAGGGCAGTGACACACTGCTTTTTAGCCTGATGATATTTAAACCAAGTACCAGTGCTTCTGCAGGATATTCTAGTATTATTTCCGTCCTGGGTCAAGTGTCATTTCTTACCTGATCTGGCTGTTTTGATATTAACAGACTGGAAGCCTCCGTTTAGTGCCGAGGTGTCGATGATGTCCGAGTCAAAGTCACGGTGTGTCTTGCGGTAGACAAAAAGCGCCACGATGACAGAGATGACCAGGCACATAATCACTGCGATGACAATGCCCACGTATAGCGCCACATCATCTGTACTTGGAGCAGCTAGAGGGAACACAAATGGGAAGAGAGACACAATTATAGACAGCTATGGTTAAGCATGAAGCAAAAAAAAAAATCAGCTAAAGAGGAAATGTATATCAGAAAGAAAAGTGGCAATAAACAGATACAACAATGATAACTCTTGTGGAGAGAATAAAGTAATATTCATAAGACAAGATGAAATGAGTTGCAGGCTTCAAATTAACTCGATATGACTCTCTGTCATTCTTAATTTGTTCGACAATTTCACTTTTACCTCAGACCACCTATCACACTCAAAAGGACAAGACTACAGGTTCCATTTCAAATGAAACTTTCAAATAGCCCCCCAGCTTGTGTAATATGATCATTTGTCTAGACAGAGGTAGAGAGAGACAGAGACCCCTTTCATAAAAAAAAAGAATGGTAGCAACTCTTAAAACTTAATATGGCTGTTAATTATTTTACAAGGGTCCTAACATCCTTTTTCAATCCAGCTGAGACTTTAATGGTGTTTCAGTGAGAACAGCGGTGGAATTGTTATTCATGATCCATGTTTTAAAGCAGACTAAGAACATTTTAAGTGATGGGTGACATGAATGGTAAAAGGTATGAGCCAAGCCTTAGAATGAAGGCGAAAGGAAATGAGGAAAGGATAAAGAGGAGACTTGAAGTTAAGAGCATGGGGAAGAAATGATGAGGAGGTAATATGTGGGAAAGCCAATAAGTGGAGAAGAATATAGAAATGAGGAGTGAATAGGAAGGGAATGTGAGTTGAATAAAGAGAATAAAAGAAGCATATAAAAAGAGAATAAGGGAGCAGGGAAGAGAAAACAAGTAGGGCACAATAACTGAGAGGAGAGGAGAGGAGAGGAGAGGAGAGGAGAGGAGAGGAGAGGAGAGGAGAGGGTGGAAATGCACTTGAACTTCAAAGCAGCAAAACAAACAGTTCTACATATTTAAAATGCGTCCGTGAAACTTTTAAGTAGCCTCACACATAAAGCACTCCTTGTATAATCATGTCCTAAGTAGCTAGTACTGTAGAAGGGGATTGGTCTGCAGCTATTAAGAAAAAGACAGAAAAATATGGGAATTCTCCTTTTAATCTGCCCTTAAAGTTGAGAGGCAGATAACAGGCTTTTAGCTACAAACAGCCTGAGTCATTTGCTGAAGGATTTGCTGGTGTCACATCAGAACAAGTTCAGAAAACATGAACTTGTTTATGCATGAAAAAATACTTTGATGAGTCACACAAACATTTACGCTAACATATGCCTAAGCATGATGCACACACATTTGCAGAAGAGAGGTCACTCCTGACGGTGTTAGTTACTCATTTACCACTTGAGGGAGCTATGAACCACTACTAGTGTCTCTGGGGAGCTGAGTGCATGAGGGCAAAACATGTCCCTCATAATTAAGTCGGTGACTGTGATGAACCAAATGTCTTTGAGCACTTTGTCCAAGACATAGAAACATGATACCAAAGGTATTCGAAGTACCAGTGTTTTACGATATTTTGGAAAATAACCACCATTTTAACCCATGTCTAAAAATGCAAATATATGCATAATCAGCTAATAACATTGTGGTAATGTGTATTAGCATGGTGTATAGTGTAAAGCACAGATGTTGTGGTCAAGGAGCACGGTGGCTGTAATTGCCTCCAACAACCAGAGTCCCAAAAAAGTTCACATTTTGATGTTTTCTACTTTGAGAAAAACTTGATATTTAAGTAATGTTTTTCTTATTTAACCACAACTAAAATACTACTCTGACACCAACGTAAGCTGAAAGGATTGGTCGATTAATTGACTAAATGTAAATCAATTGTCAAAAATTAATCAGCGACCGCAACTATTTAGATGAGAAGTTTTGTTATTTTTCCAAGTAAAAGAGCCAAATATTCGCTGGTTCCAGCTATGGAAATGTGGGGATTTCCCGCTTTTCTGTGTCTTATGTAATAATAAACTGAATATCTTTGCTTGTTGGACTGCATCATGGGAATACGTCAATTTTGGCCCTGGGAAATTGTGATGGCCATCTTTCACTTTTTTTCTGGTGTTTTATAGACAAAACAACCTATCATTTGAGAGAATATCTCATGAATTAATAATAATAATAATAATAATAATAATAATAATAATAATAATAATAATAATAATAATAATAATAATTGTTAGTTTCAGTCCTAAACTTAGCTGTTGTAATGTCCTAACCTCCAACACAGTTATCTTACCTGCCTAATGTTGAAAACTAGATTTACTTTGAACGTGTTAAAACGCCATGCACAGTGTGTCACATAAACCAGAGTGTACTGGAAATAAAAGATTTATATAATTCATATTTACAAGCCCTGATCTGTGTTTAAGAGTTTGCACTCTTTCACAAATATTTATGACACTGTGGGAGTTTGTGAAATCGCTGCCAAATATTTGTTCATCACATGTAACTCAGACTTAGAGCACCACCTTTAAATCTCCAAAGTTTAACCCCTATAAATTTAGTTATATGCAGTTACCAACTTTTTGATGTTAAACAGATTGCTTTAAAAATGCCACGACACTGCTGCACAAAGTTGCCCTGTTATCAAGGTCCGTGCACTTGCCAAGGGGGAATAGAATTGGATAATCCTCTTAAGTACCAACTCCCTGATCTTAATTATGATCACCATCATTTCATCTATTTAGGGAATCTTTATCTTGTTTCTACTTTAACTTGAAGGTCTATAACTTCAGAATATGTGGGGTGCCAGACAGCCATAAAAAATATTACTTCTAAATTTGCTTTTTCATTTTCTATTTTCCTATAGAGTGTTGTGGTACACTAACTAGGCTATCCTGCTGTGTTTTTGATATATGTGTGTGTGTGTGTGTGTGTGTGTGTGTGTGTGTGTGTGTGTGTGTGTGTACTAAGTGTAACGTGCTTAAAAATCCGGTAACACCGGATTTTTAACACTTCAAGTACAACACTTGTACTTGAAGGTATCGACATAATCGTGACATGACACTGTCATAACTATGACATGACACTGTCATGAACGTGTCATAAACGTTATAAACAAGTCATGAATGTTTATGACTTCTGTCATTAAGTGTCATTCGGTTTTTGTCATGACAAGTTGACATTGTTTGGGTTGTCTTGATTATGACAACTTGACATTAATCAAAGTGACATTACCAGAAGTTGTCTTGGTCATGACAAGTTGACATTAAATTAGTTTAGGATGTCTTTGTAATGACAACTTGACATAATGTCATCCTGTTTAATGTCAAGTTGTCTTAATAATGACACTCCACAGAAATGTAATGTCAAGTTGTCATGACAAGTACATCTTCTGGTAATGTCGTCCTTATGACAGTGTCATGTCACGATTATGTTGATACCTTCAAGTAAAGTGTTACCAAAAATCCTTACTTCACTGTCTATCAGTTTGTATCCCACTTCTCTCTTCATCTCTCTCCATAACTCACACCTCTCTCCTGACTCCCTGTGTCTCTCTATCTCCATCTGTTTTGATTTGTAGATGAATGAAACAACACGCCCCATTAGAGCATCTACCTGTCTGAGTAACCTACATATAACTGCAGGATACCAAATGTTTTCTTTTTTCTTTAGATTTTCACTTTTTTCTGTGCTACATTTTATTATCGCTTTCCCACAATCATCACACACATCATCTAGACTGTGGCCAACTAAGCAAATTCATTAACAAATGGTGCTTGAGCAGTAGCAACAACAATACCATCAATACATGGTAATTTATCCTTTATTAAAATCCTAACATACAATTAATGTACTGCAAAGAGTTAAGAACAGCCACAATGTTGTACATATTATTGAACCAATCATGTATTGGTAAATCACTGCTTATGCAACTGAGAACCATACTAAAACGATTGGTTTCAAGGAAATGGACGGAATAACAAAATATATATATAAAACGGAGAAATATCTTCTGAGTCACTGAATTCACAGAATCTGCAGTTGACCATGCAAAATTCACTAAAACTATTTTTTTAAATAGACCACTGACTTATTTGCCGCATGAACATGCAGTTCAATTTCCTTGATGGATTGACTTTGCATTTAAGCAAAATCTTAAAAATGCCTTTATTCTCTCTTTCTGAATGCTCAATGACATGGGGGGGCGGTGGGGAGAGAGAGAGCGAAAGAGAGAGAGAGAGAGAGAGAGAGAAGAACAGAAAATTGGCACTAATGTATAGCAGTCTTTCTCCATCACTCAAGTCCTCTCTGTGCTCTGTATGTGTCTATTCATTGAGCCTCTACATGAAAACCAAAAGTGCTACTTTGGTTGAAAACAGTTAATTCTTTAATTCTGGTGTTCTTTTATTGTCTGACAGCCTTGAATAACAAGCTGTATTTTTCTGACACTATGGAGGCGGAAAAAGGGACTGAAAGTGGATGTGCACTTTTGACCAAACCCAGATGAATGAATAATGTGTTTAGACCGCTGTGTGTATCTAAGCATGGCCTGAGGCTCTGCTCTGCGACGCCAGAGTGACAAAATCAGCAGTGATAGAATGAGGAAAGAGCACATGTCTGACTAAGTACTAATATGTACACACCTATGTTCATTTTCATGGGCACTCATGTGAGCACTGACATTCACAGATCCATATTAACGTTTCTCCACAAGTCAACTGTCTCCTGTGCTTTTCAAAAATTAGGAGAGGAATCGAATAGCAATATATCTGTGATGTTCCAGCAAGACATATCTGACAGCTCTCTATAAGAGTGAGAATGTCCTGTTTTAAAGGTCAGAACACACACACAAGTCACTTCAAGCCTTTCAAATATACTCTACCTATAAAATGCTGTGCATGCAGAAAGTACAGTCAGTCCCCATGTAAAAAAAAATTCTTTATTCTAAATATTACATTTTGTAAATAGATTTTTGATTCATGATGGTTCAAGAAATCTTGGTATTTTACATTAGGGAATGTGATGGTGAGGTGGAGTGTTCAATGAGGGTAGAAAATGTGTTTCTAAATTTTGTTATTGAATTTGTCATAGTTTTGCATGACAGTGTTACCTTACTAGAGCAAGATTGAACAGTGTGTTTGTCTTGTGCCTATTTGTGTGATCAAAGCCAAATAATTTTCAGTTGCAGAACCAAAAATGTTTTGTTCACTGTGCACATACCATTCCATTTGTTTGGAGTGTACTGTCTAGGTGAGTGAGTGAGCAAGTGTGTTCTTGTTTAACTATATTCGTGGGGTCCAAAAACCGGGAGTCCAGTATACTTGTGTGGTCCGGACAGCTTTGTGGGGCCAAAATGCTGGACCCCACAACTTTAAAGGTTAAGACTTGGTTTTAGGATTAGGGTTAGAATTAGGTTATGGTTAGGGTTAGGGTAAGGGTTAAGGTTAGGCATTTAGTTGTGATGGTTAAGAGTAGGGTAAGGGGCTAGGGAATGCATTATGTCAATGATGGGTCCCCACAAAGATAGTGAGACGCACTATATGTGTGTGTGTGTGTGTGTGTGTGTGTGTGTGTGTGTGTGTGTGTGTGTGTGTGTGTGTGTGTGTGTGTGTGTGGACTAACTGATGCTGTGACTCACTGTGCCCCAAAATAATGACCATTGTCATAGGCAAAACTTTATCTAAAAGAAAATTCTGGTAAGTGTGTGACTAATAAAGGTTTGGGGCTCCGGAAATTGCAGGAATTATACACACACTCTCTCTCTCACACACAGTTGATAACACACATGGGCTATCGGAACAGAAACCCCTGTTGTCTATCGATTGGTTGACGTTTTTGTCATTCTCGGAGTCTGTCCAACCTGCCACGGAGAGGATTTAAAGAAGAGGAAAACAAGGATAACTCAGTTTAGCTCGTCTCTATCTCCTCTGTGATCTGCCGCCAAAGCAAAGCTATAGACAATCACCACTTGAAACTCATTCAACTGCCTTTTTGATCTTGCTTGGCACAAACATGCAATCACCACCCATACTGCACTCACACATGTCATCCGCTCTAAGTACAGTAACTGGCAGACATGAAAGGAAGAGAGATGGTCAGAGAGAGAAAGCGAGCAGTCATTTGTGAATGTGTCTATCCTTATCTACTGTAAGACTTAGAGTCACTAAAGCCAGAGGGTGGATTTCTATGACAACAAACAACTCTGCACATGTATATAAAATCATTAGATCACATGCACTGTATAACAACCCTGTAATACAGTGCAATTGCAGCTATTTAATAATTGGGCTGGTTACAAGCCTTTAAACGAAACTTTTTTTATCCAACTGAAAGGGACATTATGACCTCTTTCAGTGTCTGCTGGGCACAAATATGAATGACAAAATACTGGCAGAAGCTGTTTCCCTCCACAGAGATCTACAATTCAACCACCTCCCGCCCTTCTCATTGCCAGCTGGTGCTGGGCTGGTGTGTGAATGACACAAACAGCCATGTTACATCCTCAAAAAAGAGACAAGCAAGCTAGCAAATTAGGGTGCAAATGCAAAATACAGCAGTGATAATTATAATGCTGTTTTGTCGCTTTTTTGGCTTATGGGTAAAGGTTTTCATACTTCATACATAAGACACAGTCTACATGTGACTGTAGTGTGACCATAATTACTTTAAATGTGACATTTATTATAAATGAATGACTCACAAAGACCATGTTGTAGTCAAGTTGAGTTTAAGACTGTGAGATGACCACAATCAGGTCTGACTTGTTTTGAAATCAAGAACCAACTCTCAGGAGAAAATGGACATTGTCTAAAAATCCCTGTTGCTATGGAGGTTCTATTCCCCAAAAGAGAATACGGGCAGGGAGCTATGTCTGGAAATAGAAATCTCAGCACCTATATATACAGTATATACAAAGTCACTGGTATTGACCAAATACCCTATCACCTCCCTGCAGATACAGTACAACCATGGTTTATGCTTTGGAGCAGTTGAAATCTTCCATATTGCCCTTATAACTGAGAAGTGTGGATGCAGAATCTGATTTTGCCAACACAGCTATTGGATGTCGAACCACATATGGAGGGTCAGTACTGCATTTGTAATCTGACTTAAGGCCCTGATATGGACAGGACATGGACAGCAGGGGTGTTCTGCTGTCCACTGTTCTGTTTATACTACATTGGGTGTCTGCTGGTGGACGTATTCACACGCGTATGCGCAAAGTATCATTTGAGTTCTACATTACACATTACATTTATATGTGTAGTCAAACTCCAGCTTGGTGATTAATGAGTCTCAAAAACACTCATGCAATCTCCCAATGCTCATGTTACTGACTGTATTTTCGAATATTAAAACCAGAGTGAGAATCTGGTAAATGAGCAATGAGTGCCTCTATATCTCATCTCTAGTTCTGTCTGTATCTGTCTGGGAATAGTCATCTCACAAAACACACTGGGATGATGAAACTGCTTCAGCAGACCCTAAACGAGTCATTAGAACGCATCAGAGACTATATATTATAGATTGCTTTGAAGATAAAACGAGAGTTCCTGCAATGAGAGAAGAAAAAATCATGATAATAATAAATGGCAAAGGTCCTTTCCTTCTTGCATCTCTCAATTATTATTTGTCTTTCTCATTGTTACTTTAAGGAAACAACAGTAAAAGTGCCAGAGATGGAAAGAAAGAGAGGAAGAGAGCAAGATAGGAAGAAAGGAGGATAGCAAGAACAGTTGAATATATGTTTTACACCTTATTATCATCTCTCATGTGCTTTAATACTCATTCAGTAACTTTCATACTTCCCAAAGAAGTATCCCACTTGCCAGGTGATCCGTTATTGTTTTTTTCTCTTCCCATTCACTCAGATCAGTGTCTGTGGTTGAACCGTGCTCCATTAAGTTCTCAGTGAGACAATACGCTTGTAAACACAAAGCAAGTGTTCAGAACTAAGGCAAATTGCCTACTTTGGCAATGATCCAAAGCTGGCTGGCTACTCTCCAAAATGACCACAGCTGCAACAAACTACACAAATTGTGAATCAAATGAACTGGTGCTGAATCGATTCACGGCTATCAGACAGGAAGAAAGAAAGAATTAAGTTAATTAAGGGAATCTGTCACCGCTGTGGTGCATTCACTTTCCAGACACAACTCAGGGATCCTGCACTACAGACTGATTGTGTTTTAGTAAAGTAAAATAAGGTACATGAAAATAAGAATAAAATATTACTTAATGTATCACAGAAAGTTAATTATGCTTCAAGGCATAACCTGTAAAGGTTATAAAACGTTGTTAAAGTTTATGATATTTGTATGATCTCATGTCTTTGCGACTGGCATTCTTGTCTTTTTGTTTTCTGCAGTTTAAGTTTAACTATATATAAGATTTTTAGAGTTTGAAGCTGTATTTTGAAGGAGGAAAACCCCAAATTGTGGTTTCTGCTGTTAATACCTAGAGGATGGTAAAATAATTGTAAAAATATAGCTATATACACTCACCTAAAGGATTATTAGGTTAAATTTCACATTAACAAAATTATCTAATCAACCAATCACATGGCAGCTGCTTCAATACATTTAGGGGTGTGTTTCAGGTCTAGACAATCTCCTGAACTCCAAACTCAAAGTCAGAATGGGAAAGAGAGGTGATCTAAGCAACTTTGAGCGTGGCATGGATGTTGGTGCCAGATGGGCTGGTCTGAGTATTTCACAATCTGCTCAGTTATTGGGATTTTCACGCACAACCATTTCTAGGGTTTACAAAGAATGGTCTGAAAAAGGAAAAACATCCAGTATGCTGCAGTCCTGGGGGGTGAAAATGCCTTATTGATGCTAGAGGTCAGAGGAGAATGGGTCGAGTGATTCAAGCTGATAGAAGATCAACTTTGACTCAAATAACCACTCGTTCGAGGTATGCAGCAAAGCATTTGTGAAGCCACAACACGCACAACCTTTAAGCGGATGGGCTACACCAGCAGAAGACCCCACCGGGTACCACTCATCTCCACAAAAAATAGGAAAAGGAGGCTACAATTTGCACGAGCGCACCAAAATTGGACAGTTGAAGACTGGAAAATGTTGCCTGGTCTGATGAGTCTCGATTTCTGTTGAGACATTCAGATGGTAGAGTCAGAATTTGGCGTAAACAGAATGAGAACATGGATCCGTCATGCCTTGTTACCACTGTGCATGCTGGTGGTGGTGGTGGTGTAATGGTGTGGGGGATCCCTTTTGCCTTCAGAACTGCCTTAATTCTTTGTGTCATTGATTCAACAAGGTGCTGGAAGCATTCTGTAGAAATGTTGGCCCATATTGATAGGATAGTATGGTGTTCCTAATAATCCTTTAGGTGAGTGTATATCTAGATTTAAAAAAAAACATCCACCTTCAATCATTTAGTAAGAGTATATAGGCCTTAAAAACCCGTGTTTTCATCGTACAAGCAGCGGTGTGAATGATTAATCTACCATGACTTCCTTTGTCTGAGAGCAGAGTGAAGTTTTAACACTAGTGAAGCAACTGTTTGAAGACTTTTGTTTGATGGTCACAGCAAAGTTTGCACATGTATCAAAATGACATGTATCAATAAAACCCAATGTATGAGCCAAAGGTCAAATCTCAATCAAAGAAAGAAACTAAGATGAGTAAGACAAAGTGGATGATGATAAAACATAAAACATCAACTTACATGGGATTCCCAAATCACTCTTTTCTTTGGGCTCAGTGGACATCTGAAACAATGAACCTTGGGACGAGAAAAGAAGGGGATGGTGGAATGGATGGAGGAAGGGAGAGGAACACAACAATCAAAATCAAACAAATACGTCAAATAAAATGGGACAAACATGGACAAAAAAAAAACAAATGTCAAAGTTTGTTTCTTTCTTTGTGTCTTTCTTACTTTGCTGCTCTCCTACATTAACTTCAGTTGTTTGACAAAAGGTCTGACAACAAAACAAAAAGCTTATTAATTCCTCTTATAGGAAAAAAAAGAAATAAAAAGGATGAATTGAGAAACCCTAGTGTCTGTAAGACGGTTATTGCTGTGTCATACTGAGTGGTCCACTTAGTCAGACAGAAGGTCTATGACACAGATGAACTGCTGATGTACTGATGTATAATTGAAGTGCTAGTGTATAATTGATAAAGGCAAACACAGCAACATGGTGCCCTTAAAAGCTTCTTGCCAGACCAGCTGGACGTACAAGACACACTGATCATCATCAAAGGGCAAGTAAAACTGACGAGGTTAAGCGGGGTGATGTGAAAACTATAAACATACATGCACACATACATGCGTGCAGTTGACAAGCATGATGTGGCGTTTCTTTTAAGCTATGCAGGGGGGCTTGGCTACATTGCTCAGGAGTTTTAAGGTTACTGCAATTTGGTTAGCCATATAATTCAACATAGTTATTGGCATGAATTCCCATGTTTCAGCATGGTTTTATCAAATGTCTTATTCTTGTATTAAATGACTTTGCAAATGACTGCATTTACATGAGTGCATCTAACATTCATTATTAATGTCTGAATTAGTGATGACAGTAGGAGCAACATGCCATGACAGAAACTTGAATCATGTTCCAATTATAACACAATTGTTCAAACAAACAGGAAAACATGATGGCAGGAAAATGAAGCGTAATTGATTTAGCAAAAGCTAACACAAGCATTATGAAAAGAAAAGATGGCACAGATGAGGACAAAACATTTAAGAAAATGGCTAACAAGCAGTGCAGGAAACAATGTGAACAAAGTGAAGTGATTAGAATCCACAATGAGAAGAAACAAAAGTGGGATGAATAGAGCTTTCAATGAGGAGATGGCTCCTTTGATGCTCTGCAGGACCTGCTGACACTGCTGATCGCTTTGTAAAATACAACACAAACACGATTAAATGTTCTTTCACAGCACTGAAGTTACATAACAGCTATCTCTAGTGATTACTTGTGGTTTTAGAGACTACACAGCAGATTGTATTTGCTTCACACACACACACACACACACACACACACACACACACACACACACACACACACACACACACACACACACACACACACACACACACACACACACAGAGGGTAGGTAGTGAGTTAAATGTCATGCTCTCAAGGATGACACAGTGGAGCTCTGACTGAATCTGTTCCAAGAATCCTGATCGATGTGTCAGAAAAATGTCAACAGGCCAGGAGAGAAAAAAACACAAACAACTCAAAAAGAAAAGAAAAAAATGAGAAAGGCTTCAAACTTCTATCACAAGAAGACACACACATTTATACAGACTCACACTGATAAACACATAAACACAAAAAGAGAGGAGGCACTCCACGCAGGGCAGAAGTGAGGTCAAATGGATTTCTACCTCTCAGGATTTAACAGGACAACTTTAGAAAAAGGGCAGCGAGAGACGTAGGAAGAGATGAATAGAGAGGCGGGACGTGTTGGTGGAGAGAGAACGAGAAAGAGAAAAGAGGGAGAGTAGAATGAAGTGCTTTTTGAGCACAAAGTCAATTACAGAGCACTATCTAAAACATTAACTCCCCATTGACATTATCAGTTAATTCACAACCCTGACACCCTAAAAGTGAATAATTGTAAAACCAGCAACTAACCACTGCTGTACTTTTTTTTCCCATTAAATTGATTTCCAAAGACCTGGTGTTCAAAATGTGAGACACATATCCAACATACACAATGCAGAAACTAAAATTGCAGTTTATATCTGGAGTTGTGCAGCATAAACATTTGAATGCTTTACTAATGTGAACCAACTTAAAAATGTTAGTGTAACTGGCCAATTGGATACCAGCAAAGAATGTTTTTGTCTGTGTAAAGATCACATTTTAAAAGATCCATCATTTATAAACCAAATGGAAGAACGGTCCATGAATCACTTCAAGCCTTTCAAATATACTCTACCTATAAAATGCTGTGCATACAGATATCCCCTCTAAATAACCACACACACACACACACACACACACACACACAGAGTTCATGGATTCCTGTAAATGGTACAGGAAACAGCTGAAACATAAGTGCTGACATAAAACCACGTCTGTGGAGTCATTTTAAAGACAGAAAATCAATCAGGGGAAATGAGCCTAAATCTATACCTCTCTAGGTTATATCCCAGATTCTATGGCCCCACATGCCTCAGGGAATCCTTTTGATAGAGCAGAGACAGTATATAATACACTACGTAAGGAGTGGGCAGGGCTCTGCACATACAGTAACTTCTTTCAAAAATGTGGCTAGGGGCAAAAGCTTTTTGAGGGTTTATATAATATTATTCCATTGCTCATGACATAGACCATAAATTAAATCATCACTGCTATCCACTCCCCTTGGGCTGCAGAAAGACGTTCCTCACAAAGCAACGGCTCACTTGGCTGAAGGCTTTGTGCTCACTGATAAAGTAGATTTCTGACTGTGTGCTTGTGACTTATTTAACCTTTATTTGACCAGAAATGCCTAATTGAGACCAAATGATTCTAATTTTTTAAGAGTGGCAAAACCGCAATAGGCAGCAATGTAACTGAGTTAAAGATAGACAACAAAAACTACATATGAAAAGATCGAAAAGATATATCATAGAACCATTAAAGTACATATAAAATGACCAATAACTATCACATAAAAAACTGGGATCATAAAATACATAAGAGACTATGTAGATTTTATGCAGCAAGAATACATATTCTCTTAAAAGAGACCTATGTATGTCATTTTAAGTATTTTTGCATAGGTCTGGGTCATAGCTCTTTTATCAAATTCGGTAAAAGTTGTGGGATCAAAGAGACTTAACTATTCACACTGTTTGGCTGAATGTATTTGCCATTTTGGCCAAGACTCCTTGAAAAACAGATTTTTAATCTCAAGATACCATCAGGTAAAATAAAAGTCAAAATATAATTTACATAAATATGTCTGCTGGACACGAGTGTCTACCAATTAGACTATGGGAGTGCCTCAGCCAATGGGAGGTCATAGACAACTATACTTCTATTAAAGTTTTAGGCAGCAGAAAGATGTATTTTTCTTGATTGTCAAGTCAGGTCAATATTAGTCTCACTTTGCCAGACCCTCCTCCAAAGCACGCTGAAGGAGGGTCTGGCTACTCCACATAGCATTCGGGGATGGGAGGAAAACGTGCTCGGGTTTGATGGTCGTCATGGGCGGTGCTAAACTCTGCACAGAGCCGCTGCAAAATAGTCATGCGAGAGAAAACTCAGATTGGACAGATAGTCTAGCTAGCTGTCTCAGTTTACAATGCAGAGATCTGAGGAGCAGTCAACAATAGTCCTCAGAAATTCACAGAATTTAAAATTCCAACACAAAGAAAGCGGAAGGAAACGGAAAATACATGCATCCGGTGGAATATCCTGCAGCATCGGAGCAATCCCGGAAGTGGAACGTGAAGGATATAGACGAGGTCAATTTTAACTTTAGCGAAAAATGTTTCCTACATAATTCTCGCTATGGAGGAAAAATCTCTCTACGGCTGCTATGTTATGTGAAAAGAAAGACCAATCAGAAATGATGGCATAATTTCAAGCCTTGTTTCAAAAATGACTATTTTCCTCTTCTCTGCACTTTGACAGGTCTCTATCTCTGTCAAATGCTTGTCTACCAATTAGTCTGAGCACAGGGAGTAACAAGCACTATAACTACAAGTCAACAAATATAATTGCCTCCATCTTGGAAAAACTGCTGCTGCTATATTTGTGCTGTTATGACTCAACCCACAATTGAGTTTTCCATGCGGAAACCTTTTTACTTGTCAGAAATCATTACTTTTGGGGTGTTGGGGGGGGTGGATGATTGTTACACATCATTATCTATCATTACTTTCCTTATAAAAAAAAAAGGGAAAACTAAGTCATGATGACATTCAAAAACCCTTCTATATATCATCCACAATGTGCACAGAAGAATAAAGTGCATGTGTGAAGCAGAGCAAGAGCAAATCACTATAAAAAAAATATGGTAGGTTCCTGGAGAAATGCATAAAACCAGAGGGTCTGAGAGGAAGAGGCAAGAAAGATGGCATTGAAGATAGGAGCCTTAATGCAACAAGAAGCAGTGGTTGCTGGAGGACTGGAAAGTGAGATAAAAGGACGAGGAAGAGGAGGAGCAGTCGAAAGAAAAATGTAAAGAAAGAGGCGAGAAATGAGAAGGACGTGAACAATGAGAGGAAAACTGCCAAACTTTACTGCAACGTAGCTAGAAGAAAGATGAAGTATGATTATGAATGACATGTCTCCAACCATGTTGACAAGCCTGCCAAAGCCTACTGACTTAATTGGTTTAGCTGGACACTAATTGTAATTGAAATGTAATTGGGTTGTCAATAACTGGATTGATGTTTTATTCAAGACGATTTTTCTAACATCTTCAGTATAGAAATTACAGCTACTTTAGCTATCAGCTAACCTAAGTCCATTGCTAACATTACAACAGTACTTCTAAGGTTTCATTTCATTCATACTATATTTAGTTATGGGTTTCTCAATATGGTTATAAATTAACCCATTCAATTGTCATGTTACGCTTCACTCACTCCTGTTCTCACCATGCATCACCACCCCAATGGCCTGCCTTATCCGGGGTCAATTCCCCTTCATGTCAATTCGCATCTGAAGCAGACACCGCAAGGTATTTGTTTGAATTGGCAAACTCATCTTTCATGGTTAGGTATGATATATGACACAACTTCAATACTTTTAGAAGAGATACATCAATGATTCTGCTCTGGAAGATTCATTATCGTCAACTCACTTTGCATACAGAGTCCGTCGGTACAGTTCTGAGACTGGAGTACCAGCCCCTCACAGTCCTTTCCTCCGTTTTTAGGTGCTGGGTTGTTGCACTCCCTCCTCCTCCACTGGGTGCACTCCGTCCCACAGGCCGACCACTTACTCCACTCTGTCCACACACCGTCCACTAGAGGGAAAGGATAGGAAAAGGAGCCAAGAAAATGAGAAACACAAAAAAAAGGGAAAAAAAAGAGAAAGAAAAGAGTACAAAGAGTACCCCCCCCCCCCACCAAAGTGTAGCATATAGGGCAGAAAAGTACAAAAAAGAATAGAAGTGGAATTCAGCAGAAGCTCAGTTTAGTACAGAACAGGTATAAACTTAGGACCACAGAGTAAAAAAGAACAACAAAGCAAAGGATACAGTACAGTATGGATCGAGTGGCGTGGATACAGTAAAGTCTACCAAAACAAAATGGCACAAACTAAATAAATCAGAATAAAATTGGACTAGAATAGACTTACCGGTGCACAGTGTGGTACAGGGTAGTTTCTGTATGGCCTGTCCATCACAAGGCAATCCTCCATTCAGAGGGGCGGGGTTAGTGCAGCTGCGGGTTCGTTTCTGGAAGCCCCGTCCACAGCGACTGTTACACACCGACCACTCCGTCCAAGTCGACCAACCACCGTTCACTGTGGCAAGAGAGCCACTTAATCAGTAACTTCATTTATACAGTAATCCATACATGCATGAATCAGCCATTTTAACAAAACAACAAAAACAACATTTTGTTTCTCTTTTAGCATTTAAACTTTTTCATTTATTTGCTGGTTTACAGTTTACCCTTTGTCAAAAGAACCAATTGCAAGGCGTTGCTAAACAAAAAGATCTCTTGCACAGCACACTCATCAATGACGTCATCAATGTGTATGGTAAACTGTCGATAAACGCAATAGCACTTTGACACTTTTTGACACAGTGTGCCTTTGTGTTGTTGGATATTGTTGGTCAGCTGTGGCTGCCATTCACTGTGCATTTAAACTTTTTCTTGTCATATCTTTATTTTCACGTTGGTTTTTATGTTTTGAATGCATTGTTTATGCATATTTGTTGTATAAATTGCCCCTTGAGGAACAAATAAAGTATTTTGAATGGAATTAAACAACAAACTGTAGTATACATACTAAATCAAAAGCCTCAAGTTTTGTGATGTTTAAACAAACTAGGTCTGTAATAAAACAATAAAATGGGCACAGAGTGCATTCAAATCCTATTGTATCACAGCACATTATCCTCAATGGAGAAATTTGACTCAGTATGTGTTTTGCAGATGACAGGAAGCTGGGTCGTTGAAATTTAGTGAGAACAGTAGTTTCTTTTTTTACACACACACACACACACACGCACACGCACACACACACACACACACACAGTTTTGTGCAACTTTTCGCTGCTACAGTAGCACAATGTTTTCCCGCTGTTCGCACTAATAAACATAGAGAAGGGCACACTGACACACACATGCCTACACATGCAGCTGTATGGCATGGCACATACATGCCATGCCATACAGCTGTCATACTCTGGAAAATTGCTTAACCCTAAACCCTTGTTGGAAAAAGCACAGGGAGGACAAAATGAGGAATCATTGAGTTTTCTGAATCCTCATTAGCCATGCATGCTTCCATAGTCTGGATGCATCTTTTCTCATTCTGTTGCTCTCTGTGCATCTTTTTTCCACTTTCTCCCTCTTTGTACCTCTACAAGATGTCCCTGCATCCTGTCACATTTAGACTTGACTGTTGCTTCATTATTCTGTATTATTGTTGTTTTTGTGGCAGCACAGTGCAGACAAAGATAAGGGTAGACAAGACATGAGCAGAAAGAGAGAAATCTGGTATGAAGTTAGAATGAGTCACAAGGACACCCAGAGAGAGTTGACATCCGGAGAGGTGGGTTGAAATTCCTCCGCTGCATCTCGACAGCTCTGTCTCAGCCCAGTTATAGCCAGTGGACAGTGCCCACTCCTTTTCCAACCGCCAATTAGAAATGAATCATCAGAGAGCATGTAACCGGTAAATTCAGGAACAGTCACTTTTGTCATCTACATTCTTAGGTTTTTCTATTTATTTTTTTCTTCTTCACTCACCTGCCTTGTCCCACTCTGTTCTCCTCTGCCTGTCATTTCTCCTCACCTGCCTCCCATCCATCTATAGCTACTCCATTTCCCCCCTTCATGTTCCTCTGTTTTTTCCGCTACTATTTCACCTTGTCAACAGTGTCAGTTGGGCTCTCGTGGTGCCAAGAAGATTGAACCACAGATTGAACAAACTATTTCTGTAAGGATACATCAGTGTCAAACCACTCCATCTCTCGCCGTCTGTATCGAACATGCACAGTTATTTTTGATTGAAACACTCCTAGTGAATAGACCTTGTGTGTTATGTGTGTGTTCTGTTATACATTGTATTCCCTCAAAATGTTTCCTATCCTCTCATGTCAGGCTGGTATTTGGTAAAATGGAAAAAAGAGAGAAGGCATATTAGGCATTTTCTTCTTCTCAACAAGCTTTTACTTTGTTTTGTTTTTTATAAAAAACAAAAAAAACAACAACAGCAAGAGAAGAGCATCACCTGCCATCCAAACTAACACCATTCAGAACTGAGCTATTGTTTTTCACAGGTGTTATTATGCCATATGCTGCACAATTCATTTGGTGGTGGGACTCTTGGCTGAAAGTGCAGACATTTGGAAAGCCCAAGTCTTCTAATTTAAAACTAAAGGCGTGATTGGTGGATTTAAATTAGGTGAGGTCAAGGGTGATGTGGGACTATCAGGCCAATCACAAATAGAGCACGATGGCATTGCAGTAGAGCTAATTTCATGTGGCAGATGGGGGCTGGCTTGGTCGATTAGACACATTGTCGGGTAGCTGCAGCTAGCATTTAAAAAGGTGTCATATCAGTAAAATACTTAACATTAGACACAAAACATGTCACCTACACTCACGAAAACAGAATATCACAGCTTTTAGTGACAATATTTTTTCTCGTTCACACATACAAAGACCCACACAGACACAAGCATGCAGACTTACCGTAAACAATAACAGTGGCTGTAGTGCTTCGTCTTTTGGCCACTATGTTCTTAGCCACACATGTGTAGTTGGCTGTGTCAGACAGACGCGCCTGTTTGATGATCAGGTTGTGGTCGATGGTGATATAGAAGTTTCTGTCCTCTGCTGGGTCAATTATCTCTTCGTTCTTCAACCACTCCACCTGGGAGACAGAGAGAGGAGAAAACGGGGTGAGTATAAAGGTTTCTTTACACCTCTGATACACAAAGAGAAAAGTTTAGAAAAACATAGCTTACGAGAGACGATAGAAGTAAATTGTGCTTGTGTAATGACACTATGTCTTATCTGTTTTTATATTGGGAAGGCGTGTTCCTGCCATGAAGTCAAATACAAGTGAAACCAGATAAACAATTTTCATTCAACTAAAGTTCTTTGCTTTTTGCAACTATGTTAGATCTTGCCAGCTGAGGGAAATTATGAGATCACCTTATAATCTTGTTTTCACAACTGATCCACCCTGAGAAAAATAAATAAAAAAGGGTTTTGAAAGTGATGTTTGTCTAAAACTGTCCACCTGTTAGAGAAAAGAAAAAAAAGAAAAAAAGAAACTAAAAAAATCAAGTCTGGGTGTTCTGGTATAATCTGTTTTTCAACCTTTCCAGATGACAAATAAAGAAGGAATGGAAGGACTTATAATAGGATGCTGGTGTAATCGTGTTTTTCAATTGCCCCACACAGAAAAGCTTTGAGGAGATGCTACCATTCCAAATCCAAGTAAATTAATAAATATGTGAAGGGGAGGAGGCTCTGTGGTGACTACCAAGAGTATATTTTTATTTGTCATGGTTCATACTGTAAGTAAGAGAGAAGATACAAAAACCTATTGCCAAATGTATTCTCATGTATAATATGTTTTAGAAATCAAAAATATAATTCACAACCAAATAAACATACTTTGTGAGGTAGGATGTAAAAATACTAATAACAGAAACAATAAATAAAATGATGATGTCTATGCATCAAGTCACTAAAATAATACAATTGTAATAGTAAAAGACCCTCATCTACAGTGGGCACCTCCACAATATGGGTGGCAGTGTAGAAAAGGAGGAAAATGTCCCGAACATATGCTTTCACAAGGTACTTTGGGTGAAGGGTAGGACAGCGGGAAACTATCCTATTTACGAGCCTAATCACATTTCCTGAGTGCTGTATTTACTGGTCCAAAGCCTCATAAATTCAGCCTGTCCCAGTTTTATGGCTAGCACATAAATGTCCGAGTCGCGTTGTTTAATTCATGTTGTTTAATTTCCTCCTCCCTTCGCATTAGGAAATGGAAATCTCAGATGCAGAAAAGAGGAAATTCAGTGTCATTGTTCAGCTTACTGCCCGCTCAGGCCCGGCTGTCATTCTTCTCTCTCAGTTATTCTACCTGCCTCTCCTTCTGATCTTTAGAGATTCAATAGTGCTCTTTGGCGATCGGGCTCACTGTAGCCTTGAATTCTCAATCTTAGGTGAGATGCTGTGTGACCTTTCAGTTTCTATTACAATGTAAAGGTTATACTAGAGGAAAAATCAGCAAAGACAAACAAACAAAAACATATACACACACATATATATATATATATATATATATATATATATATATATATACAGCGCAAACGTTTAGTCAAGGAACTTATCCTTGAGATGTACAAGTGGAAAAAAGTGTAGGTGCTCTCTCGCAAACAAAAGCAAATACAATGCGTGTAATATGGATTCTGATTTATTCATGCTCAGGATATTTAAAGGAACTGTACTGTACTGAAATACAATACATTTGTTGAATTATTATTATTATGTTCTCAGAGATCCAAGATCACTAGTCTGACTACATAACCATATAAACCTTATACAGACAGCCCAAGTGAAGATGAACACAGCTTAGCAAAACTACTCAAGTAATATTTATCTTATAATAATATATTATTATCTAATAGTTTAAACACAACTATTACAGAACAGAGAGACAAAGATCTAAAGAGATGTTTTTTGAATTGTGGGAATATTGCGTCTAAAGTGTGAAAGATTAATTCAAGCCCAGCCTCTTCACAACAACAACATAACATTTGTCTAATTTAATGGGTTTGACATTGTTACATTAAAATAGAAAAAACTATTACTGGCAGAAAATGTTTTCTTATTGACATAACTGAATTTTCAAAACATACTGTCTCACCCCTGGCCTGAATTTGCCTCTCGATGGTCAAAGCCCTGTTATGAAATATCTGTATGCTGGCAGTAAACCAACAACCCAGGGGACATGGAATATTGAAGGTTGAAAGATAAAATAAGTTAATCTGGATAAGAAATCTCACTTTGAGCTACTTTATGAGCCCACAGGGACTGTAAATGTATCTTTACTGTATTCAACTATTCTAATGCAAGCTGGTTAAGTTGGTTAGTGTACATGGATTATATCATATACTCTGCTTCCTCTTTATTAGCTTCACATAGCCAGTACCAGATGGGAATAGCCACAACTTTTTCTACATCTCATATTTCCTAAACTTCTCAGATGGGTTGATTTGGGGACTTGTACCAGTGCCAGTATTGTAGCACACAGTTAAGTCTATGTCATGCGCCTGGATTCCCTGGAAAATTGCTGCTGAAAAATTTGAAAAAGACTGTGGCTATGATTCAAAAGGTTCCATAACACAGCATGGACACTTAACCTCATAGAAAAATACACACAACGAACATCTAAAGTGACTTAAAGTAAATGTGTCTTTTTCATTGTAATACTAAGTAATGGGGACTCTTTAAACATTCATAATACTAGTGAGAATATACTATTTAAACTACTACAATTGTCTTATCACAATATATATATATATATATATATATATATATATATATATATATATATATATATATATATATATATTCTAATCTTATCTACACTTAGTACATGTTGAAACTCAGCAGTTCATGTATTGAACAATTTACTTTGCTTCTTAGTTTCTTCATTCCTCCAAGACTGTCATAAACCACTGTCAGTCAACAAAACCAATTTTTTTTAAGTAATTTGAAGTCCACTTCCTAGGGGACCTTCTTCTTTATAAATTGCTTACTCTGGCTATTTTAATGCAGTGCTAAAAAAAGCACACAATATGTAGCAGTGTGTGTGCCTGTTTTGAAAAGTAACACTTAAACTTGTACTTGCTATTGGAATCAAACCAAAAGTCATTTTGTTTAATGACACATCCTATCATGGAATTTAACTTTATCACAAACAGTTTTAAAAATGAGTGGTATGTCATCCAAACAATCAATGTAAGAGTACTCCAAAAAAGTAAGAACACATACAAAACAGCGTTTGATCGAAAGTGACTTACATCGCAGGGATTATGTATTTATGTAATTGTTTTTTTAAGTAATCAATTCATAAATCATTCTAGTTGTGTAGCGAGCTTAGTGATTGTTGCACTAAATGTCATTCCAACATGTTTGCTCCAGTAAAATATAATAATGCTAATACAGGCCATTACTGCCACCTTATATTAATATTAGTTTTGAGCTCTGGTGTGACAATTGATGATGCCTGAAGATTGAAGCATATGAGACTGATGTGTGCTCCGCTGGGCTCAGACAAAGAGACCACATGTGGTGGCTATACTACCACCGCCACCGCTCATTAGCCACAGCTGGTGTAAGAGAGAGTGTGTATGTGTGAATGGCAGAGGGTGGCTGATTGGATCAAGCCAACCCCAGGGGAGAATGTGTATTTCTTATTTTAACTCTTGCCCCTACATCACCTAACTGTCTTGCTTTACCTAAACACCACACCACACCACACCACACCACACACATACACACACACACACACACACACACACACACACACACACACACACACACACACACACACACACACAAACTAAAACAACACTCATAAACATTTTTGTTTATTGCCATGGATATGAAATAATGGTATTATACATGTCGTGTGAAGACACTTCAAATGCTTGCAGTGCATAAGTGCACATAAGCAATGCTCTTGTCCTCTGTTTCAACTGTAACAGGATTTAAAAAAAGGTTCAAGAAGAGTCCATTCTTTTTTCTTTAGACAAAGAAATAAAATGGCTTTCTTTTCAAAGGAATGAAGGCTTTGTCTGATCAATTACACACTCGCTTTGTTCATGTGTTCTTTCTGCTTGACCCAATAACTGAGACAATAATTTGCCTACAGGTATCAAACCTTGGGCCCATGAATTCTAGATAAAAGCAGATTTGTCTTTCCTTAGTCCTTAATAATGTACGTGCTTGTAGTGTTTAGCTATTGCAATATAAACTATGTGTAGAAAGGAGGAATGAATTTGAATATGTAGATACTTCCATGTCTAACTCACAACTTTAGGACAAATGTCCCATCTTATGCTGTGCAATATCAAGGCAGCAGAAAAGTGTGATGTATTGCACAATCTATTAAGATATGCATCTTACTTTGGCAGTGGAACAAAGGCTTGGTCGCATGCTGTGCAAGATAAAAGTAGGCCAAGATATAGAGATATATACTATCTTTTGTTTCACTGGAGAGCAGCACAAAAGGTTTTGAAACGCAAAGCTTTGCCGCATATCTGCTACTGAGAGCAGGAACATCATAGTCACACTGTGTCACAAAGAGAAAGAGTGTAAATCTTGCAAAAGCAAAACAAATGGCAGACCACAGAGCAAGAAGTGAGATAACGAAGCAAAGAATATCTATGACAAATGCTAAAATATGACATGCTTTGTAGAGCCACTACAAAAAGTATCATATGGGAGTTGATAACAGCGCAGAGATACAGGGTCTATGGATAGAATGTGCCACTGAATCACAACATTCATTTTTCAAAGTAGCAGCAGGCGCAAACACACAGATTCACAATAAGGGTATGACGAAACACAAAACAGACCAGCTACAATCAATTGTGTGTGTGTGTGTGTGTGTGTGTGTGTGTGTGTGTGTGTGTGTGTGTGTGTGTGTGTGTGTGTGTGTGTGCGTGCGTGTGTGTGTGTGCATGTGTGCCTGTGAATCACCGAAGTGTTAATATGATTATACCCTTGATTAGCTATATTATCTGGATCCCTATAAGACCACAGATGAGTGGGTTAAAGAGCTACTGAAGTGATTACTCTGCCTATGTGTGGGCATGGACTCAGTCTGAGTGTGTGATGTGTGTGCGTCAACATCGCCCCAACACCACCACCCTCTCCAGCAAGCTTCACCATTTCGTTTCATGGCAGCTGAGACCGAGGTGCTGGACATCAGAGGAGAGAGACAGTGATGGGACAATCACGACAGATAAGGACAGAAAATTAGAGCAAGTAACTTTTTTTCAACCAACTAAGCAAAGGGCTTGTGTAGTGTAATTTTTATTTGATCTTTTTAAGTAAAGAAGGGAAAACTCTCATACCTCCAATGCAATCTGTGTTTTATCAATCAATTTGGCACATCTTTATCTGACTTACCCTGAGGATGTGTTACAATCTGATTCATAAAACTAAAAATAAACAAATTGCAACTGAGTAGTAAGTGGGAAGCTTTATTCTCTTTGGTAGAATGTAATGTCTACCTATGCAACTATGTCTAATATAAACTATGTTCATCTACTACTAATTTGTTTAGCCAAACAAAAGGTTTTAAGGGAAACTGGCTGGATTATGTCCAGTGGCAACATTTGTTAGAGTGTAGGAAGTGTTATGTTTTTGTACTGCATGTTCAAAGTGCAGGACTTTGACACAGTGGATGGGTTAAGGCAACAAAAGCATTTTTGGTTAATGGTTGAGAAAGACAATGATTTTGGTTATATGTTAATAAAGTCAACATGTTGTGTGATGTGTCTTCAGGTAATATTTGACTTTTCAATATTTGACTACAATCTTTCCCACAAGTGCTATGAGTGCCTAGACGTAACAAAATATATGTCATGTTTTATTTGCTTAGAGTGGAAATTGTATATACATGGAGAAGGCAATGTTAGCCTGACACTCAGGGCCCTATTTTAACGATCTAAGCCACGGCGTGAAGCGCATGACGCAGGTGCATTTAGGGCGCGTCCAAATGCACTTTTGCTAGTTTGACGGCGGAAAAACGGGTCTTTATGTTGTACTTGTTGTTTAGGTTGTACTTCGTGGCTTAATTAATCATAGGTGTGTTTTGGGCGTAACATGCAATAAACCAATCAGAGTGTCATCTCCCAGTCCCTTTAAATGCCAGGCGCGTTTGTACCTTGGCGCATTGCTATTATGATGGCAGATTTGCTGAGCAGGAAGGAGAGAAGAAACTGATCTGCTCGTGTGTGAAGTGAAAGTGCGTGACCAGATCATATCATAATCAGATCTGATTTCATGTTGTAATATTTTTAATCTTTTGCATGTTTGTGTGCTGCTGCGCGTCCCTGTGTGTGCGCCTAAGATCGCGCTGTTCACGATTCAGAGTCAATGGTGCGATCACTTCCGCTGCCTCAAGATAGCAATAAGCCAAGAAATCACCTGAATACACCTCCCTGTAAAGACACTTGCGTTGGGCTTTGCGCCACGCTGCGCCGGGTGCAAGATAGGGCCCTCAGAGTCCAACACTAAAGCTGGAAATTATGCTTCCCCGGGTTGCCTTAAGCAGATGTTCACAGGAGTCACTCTAAGAAGTTTGCACGACTGCTACGCTAAATCCGACACCAGTCGCTCTCCTCGCTTGCTTCACTACTCACACACTGACGTCTCTCACTCAGCACCTGCCATTTTCGCTCTCACTAATGCCTGATTTTTGGTTCTGTGTTGAATCAACATTGAATCTGCCCTCTGAATTACGCTACCCCATTGATGTATTAAGCGCTACCATTATAACAACGTCCACAAAAGATATAACCAGTCAGTCTGTTTAGGCAGTAGCACGTGTCGTGTATGGTCTCGTGAGTATGAGAAGTGTAGAGCAGGGTTTCAGAGCATGCAGACTTTAAGAACAGGCTGTAAACGTATATTTTGTAACTTAATCACTAGTTATTATATTACACCCATCTTAAATGTCATTGTTTAAAAGAGCATACAAAATGTATTATTTTAATGAGAATTTGTATTTTTCTTATTTAATTTAGTAAAATATTAAGTTATTTAAAAAAAAAAAAATGTTTATGTATTTCTTCTTATGCTCGTTTAAATTGTTGAGAAAAGTTGAGAAATACACATTTCTCAATTTTAATATTTGGTGCATTTCCCTTGATAATCAAGCAAGTAGACTCATAAACCATTATATCTCAATCGCAGCATTGTAACTCGCAATCGCAATATGACTTTTCCTCCAAATTGTGCAGCCCTAGTACGCATGTCCGCATGATGCATTGTTAACATTTGGAAGGTGTGTATGTCAGGTTTTCTGCAAGAACTTTAGTTAACCATAACACCCTTCTATGTGTAGGATTGCAGAGATGTTTATGTGTAACTTTGGAGAAGCGTAATTTCTCCAAACACCCTTCTATACACACCCCCTGCCCTCCCTACCAGCACACACACTAAGATACACACACACTGCCAGATGTGCCACACTCATTATTATTGGCTCTGATTGGAATCTAGAGAGCCATCACCGTAATTGGCATGCTTGTTTCCATTATCAAACACTCGCACATGCACGTATGCTCACACAGACATATTAACAAAGCCACACACACACAAAATGCAATATGCCAACCCAACCTCATGAGCCCGGACATTCCAGTCAGCAGAAAGAAAAAACGGGACAGAGATAAACAAGAAAGAAGGGAAGGACTGTAACGCAGGAAGGCAAGAAACAAAAAGAAAGAGAATGCAGATGAGAGAGGGTCAAGAGAAGACAAAGAGGTGGAGGGGATGTAAGAATTAAGAAAAAGACAATAGTGGAGTGACAGTAGGCTGGAGAAACAGAGAGCAGGTGGGAGAGAATTGAGAGGCATAGACAGAGACAGAGAGAGGGAGAGAAGAGAGGGAGAATGAGAGATGAGTGTTGGCAGAGCATACCATCCATCTTTCTCTTCAGCTGCCATCAGCTTTCTTGACACAAACCCAGACAATTGGCTATAGCTGTCTGTGTGTGTTCGTCAGAGGATAATACCAACAAATGTCGCGCACACACAGACACACAGACAGACACACAGACAAACACACACACACACACACACACACACACACACACACACACACACACACACACACACACACACACACACACACACACACACACACACACACACACACACACACCACCCGCCTCCTGATGTGTAGCTAAGTAGAATAGTAATCAAGCTATTCATTAGTGCAGTAACAAAGGCCATTACTGGCTAATCAACAATCTTCAAACTCAATCGAGGAAAGCTAATAGAAATTTAATCCAACAGTGCACATGAATATGGTGAAGACTTGGTGTGCGAGGGTGTGTGTGTGTGTGCGTTGATATTAGACAAAACAATTAACTCATTGTGATGAGATGAACAAAATGACTGTTGTTTCAAACAATTACAGGAGAGTAACCATCATGGTGTAAAAAAAAAGAAAACAATTTGTCTTAAATTGCTTCCCTCAGCATCAAATAAATGTAGCACTTAAACTGAAATCAGACTAAATTTAATGAATGAACCTACTATGACACACCAGGAAGTGTTTCTTTTATTCCTCATTCAAGGTTGTTTAATACAATTATGATACATTTCTACTTGATTTGACAGCTTTAAACACACAGATCTATTCTTCCTTCACATCTGTGTTCACAATATCGCCTATAATAAATGCACGTTTTTTAACATTATCACTCAAGTTCTGTCATTTGCAAGTGCAAAAATAGCAACCATTCATTTGGGAAAACAAGTGCAAATAGTGCTGTGTGCATGGTTGTGTTCACTCTGACTTCCTCCACACTGCTGTGACGTTTCTCTTAGCATCTCTATACCAGCCAATTTGTAGCACTGTACCACAGGCAAATGGCTACATTTTGGTGCCAACAACACCTCTGGACTAATTGTCCTCTCAACTTCAAGGGCTACACCCTACTCCCACCTCTACTACAGTAGCACCCTCTTCCTCTATCTGCACTTTCCTGTTAGTCATCCCTTACTTTGAATCAAACAAAAAAACTTTTATTTTTTATCCTAGCCAATGCGTTTTAGTCCCTTGCACTTGTTGGAATCGATAGGATACAAACACAGACTTTTAGTTTTTTTTTACTGTGTGTACAACTTAGTGTCATCTCTGAGGGAAGTTCACCTCAGATATTTAAGAGTGGAGTAGACACACGACATGAAAAGGCAGGGCAAAGTCTCCATTTGGGTTACAAATCAAAGAACTGTGACTTGCTGAAAAACATGATTTAGGAATATAATAAGGGAGCACACAATACTGACAAGAGGCCATCTGAGACGGACAGTCAGACATAAGCAGACAAACAAACAACAGGGATATATTATGCAAAGAGACAGATGGACATAAGACAATAGGATAAACTGACTGACAGAAGAGATATAAAAATATCAAAAATCAAATTCAGCCCCAATAAATTGATTAGTTTTACGGCTAAGCACAGTGTCGATGTCAGTGCAGTAGTCAGGAACAGTTTTAAATAATAACCTTGCCACTCAACTACATTGATTGTGTGAGGTGTGATTTCCAGTCACCTACAGTATATCTGTGCCATTTCACATCTTAATTGGCCATATGTCCTGGTGTTTCAGTCTACATCCTCACTACACTTGGGAGGTGATTAGGACAATCCTGCTGCCCACTACTACTGAGGGGAATTTACTACAGCCACCAACCCCACTACAATACAATACATGCCAGGACTGGGCAGACCAGGCAGATTGTGCAGGTTAACGAAAGGTCACTGTACACGTGCACGCATATATATGGGATGTAAGAGGGTGAAGTATGCGTGTGTGTGTGTGTGTGTGGGTGGGTGTCAGTGTGTCTGTGCCTATATGTGTGCATGCCAACATGGGATTTCAGAGGCTTTGACAGCTTAATTAACTAGATCCAGGCGAGTGACATAGAGACCTAATTAACCATACTGACGTAACTGGGTCGCCATCAACAATCATCCCACACTGATGTTCGAAAAGACACCTTTGATTAAAAGAAGCAGTTTGGACTTAAAGTAGCTTCATAGCTGTATCAGAGTTTGCATTGCATTTATCTTTCCACAAATCCATTGAGAAGACATTTTATTCTATTAATTCTATTATTATTATTTTGCTCCTATGCTGTTACACAAGACATTCAGGCAACAAATCTACAAAAAAGATTAACAGGCTTACCCTAAAGATTATATCACAATATACTTCCATATTACATTACGCGATGCAGTATTTTTGGCTAATGTGATTTGTTCCTAACAATAAATGTTGGTTCTGCAAAAAAACAGTGTAGAAAACGTAGATTGCATTGTGACTTGGTGAGTATTCCTCAACATTACGAGGTATACTCATACTGCACAATTAAAAAGGAGGGAAAATATGTATATACTACACTATATAATCTGCTGAAACCAATGTGTGGGCAAGAGCAGGTAATTTTCAGAGGTCTTGTACATAACACTTAGTGTATGTTCTTAAATGAGTTGTATACCACTAGGAAATAAAATGTAGAGGGAAATCGAGGATGAAGCATGCATATAAAAAAAACAAATCCCCAATGTGCAGCAGTGTGAGGAAGAGCAGAGCGCTCTCCAAGGTGTCCCACACAGACAGAACTGGGACACAGGAGGACACCCAGTTGGATGGGGACAAGCCTACAGAGGCCTATTTATAACCTACTACTCCACTGCACCTTGGTACATATACACTGAAAGATGCATGGCATGCACATATCATACACACATATGATTATTATTTTTACTCAGCTGTAACTTGTGCTTGTGAAAGTGACTCAAAATAGCATATCTTTGTATTATATCTTAATGCAGCCTGTGTTTTGCAACATTTAGCATATTAAATAACGTGTAACTACAGTTTTGTTATTATGTCCCTGAGAACTAAAATAAAGCCACAACGTTAATGGTTTCCTTTTTGCAATGTAAGCTTATACAATATAGAAAGGAGAGGGAGAAAGAAGAAAAGGGAGAACAAGTAGAAGCAGGTGAAATGGAGAGGAAAAGAGAGGTAAAACAAGGAAGTTGCTCAGCACTAAAGGAGGTCGCAGATGTGCTGAACAGAAAGCCTGCATTCGCTTCTCTAGGGTCCACACATGCACGAAGACACACACACACACACACACACACACACACACACACACACACACACACACATACCTCTGAGATTTAACACAGGTGCAGATGCTTCACAGTGATCTATTAGACTCACCCTCTCACGTCAACATTCAAGAGTGGAGAGAGACAGAGAGAGAGAAAGATGGATGGGGAAAAATCTCAAGAGAGGGTCGGATAGAGGAAAGGTATTTCCACAGCAATGGTGAAGGAGCGAGAGAAAGATAGAAAGTTAGTGAGGCAGTGATTATGGTGGAGGAGGATGAGGGAACAGGGAGCGCAGGCTAGGAGCAGATATCTATGGGTGATCCATTAAAGCTAACCCAACAATGTCAACAAATGGGGAGAGGAAGCGAAAGAGGTAGCCCGTGGAGGGAGAGAAAGAGAGAGTGCAATGGAATGAAAATAATAAATGAAAAGGTAAGTAGGAGGTGAGGGAGACTAAGGGGGAGACGGAGCGATTTGGAATTTCCATGCTTTGTCAACAATTAGGGAAAAAAAGATGGAGGGGGAGCACAACAAGACCAAGGTGCTGAATGGAGAGATAATATATGAGGAGGATATACTGGGGTAATCCATTAGGCCAAACACTTGGAAAAACAAGAGAAGGAAAGTAAAGTCATGTGAGGAATGTGGGCGAAAGGGAGGAGGAAAAGAGAGGTAAAATTAGGAAAAGATAGGAAAAAGTTGGCATGGGTACTATTTTACCTTGTCAGTGTGTAAAAAAAAAAAATCATCCACTAACTCTAGCTACTGCTAGCTTCAAACACACAGGCATTACAGAGATGGACTACTAATGTGGAGGATTGAAAGATGGGCTACACTTTTGAGACATGGTGCAGGTAGTTGTTGAGTAAATTGGAAAAAGAGATGTGCAGAAAGTGAAGGAGGCAGAGAAGAAGGACAGTGACGTGGAAGTTCGGAAACCATGAAAGAGAGCACATAAAGGCCCTGACACACCAAGCCGATGGTCGGCAGACGGTCCTAGTTGGGCCTTCATCTGCGTTTTGGGGCTGTCGGCGGTTGTCGGTGTCGGCTGTTCAGCTTGGGAACAAGAGTGAGGAAAACGAACAAACGACTGTGATAGGCACACCCAAGGCTCCTTACATTTTTCATCTCATCTGGTCAATCCAATACACATAGAGCTGTCAAAAATCCTTCGGTTCGAACTATTGGAATAACTATTTTTGCACATGTCCATAAGATGGCAAACGTAGCCTACAAAGAGATATACATAACTAGGCTAGTTGTTTAGGCATTTTTATTCCAACATAACATGTCTTTTAAAAAGATCTCTATACCTACACATTACAAAATAAACTAACGTTAATAAATTAATATCCTACACCGTGATATTTAATATAAAGACTGTAATAGACCTCTCTCTGCGCCCTCTGCACCGCTAAACAATTAGCCCCATAGCAAGCAAGCAAGCTAGCTTACCAGCCAGCCGGTCAGCCTCTAAATTAGTAAAATTTAAAAACTTTATGTTGCTAATTCACACACTATTGTCAAATCTAAGGAAAGCACATTATCGCCAGATGAGTGACATGTTTGTTTGGCTTATTTTACAGTAAACAGTGTATGATGAAGGCATGTTGGGTGGAGGAAATTAGTAAGCTAACGTTAGCTAATGAGCCAGTAGTGGGCCATTCGGTCACTCCGCTCCGCTCCCACTGTAGGGAGACTTCTTTGCCGAGAGAAAGGATGACAGCCCGGGAGCGGCACAGTCCAGTTAGCTAGCCATCTCGCGGTACCGCTGTCTTCCCGGCGGGGAGTGAAGCAGAGGGACCGTAGGCTCTGTTTGGTTCTGCCACTGCTGGCTAGAGCAAACACTGTTTGTTGTGGGTATCATAGCAAAGGTATCCGGTTTCGCTTGTTTTGTTGAATGATGAATAGATTACCGCCGCCTGCTGGTATGGAGTTATTTCATTAACGCATGTGCAAAACGTACGTGGTACTTGGCAGTCGGCTGTAGCCTGTGCAGTGTGTTCCAGTGATAATTTTTTGCCCAGACAAAGGCGACGAGGGACGATGAGAGGTGATGCCACAGGTGGCCGTCAACGGCGGTAGTAGGCAGCCGTCGGCTTGGTGTGTCAAGGCCTTTAGACAGACAGCAAAGCGTGAGGCTTGGCAATACAAAGTAGGTACTGAAGTCCCAATACTTCAAACTATTTCCTGACAGACTATTTCTATAAAACAAAATTGCCAGGTGAAAAGTAAAATTCAGCCAGAAAGCACAGTTTTGATTAAAGCTGCATAGCAATACTTTTTTTCCAGGCAATGCAAATTGCTAATCACTGAAGAATATGGTTATTCAAAATGAAATATTTTAAATATTTCTTTCTTCATTTTCAAAATTAAAAAATACAAGTTATTGCTTACTATAATTCTGAGAACCAATAACTGATTTCAAGACAGAAGGAAAACAGGAAATTGAAATGAACAGAAAATAAATAAATATTTAAATAAACAAACAAATACATAGAAAACCTCTCAAGACTTGCTGCTCTCAGGATGAAAATACATTGGGACTGTGATAGAAGCAGTGGTAGCTAAAGGGAGGAGAAAAGAAATCCAGATGACAGTTTGGAGTGAGAGTGTTAGGGGATTTGAAAGTTGAAATGAGACCCTAGGCTCAAATCATTAGGGGAAACGTTTCCCCAAACAGACGCTGACCTAGTAAGTGCTAGAATCAGAATCAACACCTCAAATATCACCGGGGAAAAGTTCAAAAGGGAAACACTTTCTTCTTGTGATAGAAGAACTGAAAGTTAGGAAATTAAAGGATTAAACCTGTTCTCTACTCTACTTTTAATATAGCATTCTGTACTTTGAGTTCTTGTCTAATGTGCAAGCCCTGAATGTCACAAAATATTTGTTCTACAGGTATTTTGCACCACACATATTTCATGAGAGCTAGATGCAGAAAAAATGTCTAGTTTGTAATCCACCCCGACTATAACAAAAAATAATGACTTTAATGCCCAAACTTAAGCAGACACAGCAAGTGCCCTTAGGGAGATAATATGGAGTTTCTTTTAGACTTTAAATAGAGTGTGTTGCCTAACTGACTTCCCTGGTTGTTGTGAGCCAGTGTTGAAATGATTGACAGCTTGTTAAATTATAGAACAGCCCCGTGCATAGTCACGGGTCAATGCGGTAAAAGTGTTGAAGCGCTTTGTATCTGTGTCTCTGTTGATTTCTTTATTTCTCTGGACAGTGATGTATTCCACGTTTCCTGCTGAACCCTCCAGTTCACTAAGTACTTTAACATCACTAATGGCAACAACAGAAGACGGAGAAGGGAGGAGAGAAAGAGAGAGAGAGAAGAGAAGAGAGAAATAAAGAAGAAAGTAAGAGAGGGAATGAAATGAGAGCAATGGGAGAGTGTGCAAAAGAAACCACAGGACACAGGCCGCTAAAGAGCATTTAAGTGTTTTAGCATTATAAAAAATAAGAACACCTCTAATGTCTTGGCTTATCTTTGATTGAATGCTTTTCTAGTACGTTGTGCCATCTACCTAAGAACCCTAACCTAATTTTGCTTCCTTTTTAGACATGTGCATGCAGACATGTATTTGGTCTGTACAGTAATAGCAATACAACAACAACCATTTTGATTTCGGAATCGGAAAATAATGTCTAAAGCAATTACATTAATTCAATCAGAGGTGGATGTTCAGGGTTTCTAACAAGGGGTGTCTGTTATTTCCAAGTTAATTTATACTTATGTTCCCCTTTGTCATTTCTCACTCTGTTCTCAGTAGTCACAAAATACACAGGGTTATCAGCAAAGATGTACTGTGTCCCTCTCTCCATCAAGTTCAGTCTTAGTTGTGCAATTTAATAAAGAAATCATGTTCAAGGTAGGATTCAGGAGATACTTATTAAACCTGGTTTATTATCTTCAATCTCGCTCACCCACCAGTGGTGTCAGTCACTACAAGCAGGGTTCATGATAAAATCACAAAGTTTGAATGAAAAAGAACTGACTATACATTATGCCTTAATTATTCATCCTTAAGAATAAAAAAAACTGTATGAAAGTGCATTCTGACTTAAAAAAATGTGTTTCCAATATGTTTAGTGCAAAATACATATAATAAAACCTGTTAAATTAAAAAGGAAAGCAGATTTTTGTGAACCTTAAAAAAACAAAAATGAATGTACAGGATGTATTTGTATTTGTGTCATGAGTGGGAAGCTAACCCTTTGAGTGCTTTTCTAACACACGTGTGAAGGCATGATGTGTGTGTGTGTGTGTGTGTGTGTGTGTGTGTGTGTGTGTGTGTGTGTGCGTGTATGTGTGTGTGTGTGTGTGTGTGTGTGTGTGTGTGTGTGTGTCTGTCAAAGCTGATTCACTGTACTGTGTAGGAGTGCTGATGACACTCCATAATCATTAAAGCATGAAGAGGCTCTGAGCTGATTGGGGGCATGCTAATCCTTTTTAATTGACTCTCCAGCTCTCCAGTGTTATTAAAACCGCCCAATAACAAAATACAAAATCAGCTTTGCTTTATTAGCCGGGTCAGCTGAACTATCGGAGACCTCCCTGTTTGTTAGTGTTGCATTTTGTTGAAGGATGTACAGTGTAAAATATGGGTATGGTAAACAAACAGCAACATGGACATGTAGAAAACAGCCCCTTTCAATTACATTCAGACTGGGTTTCTGTTTTTATTTTTGGTGAGTGAGTTGATGATCGTGATATTTTCCTATACGAAGTTGAATGTGTTCAGCCATTACAAAAACACATTTTTCAGCAGAATAATTAACCTGCTTTGGTCAATGCCGCCACTTTGATACAATGTTGTGTAGTTGTGCAGCAAACTGCGGCATTGATTTTACAGTTTTGACAGACAAAAAGACAGCAGATGCCATCATGAGCAGCATATTCCCTCTTTATGGTTCCCAAAAGAGCTAAAGGAGCATCTTATCTCTAAGTGCTGTACATCGGCCTTTGCAAGGTCACACTTAAGTAGCCCAAAGCCATCTACCTTTGAATGAATTATGCTTTAGAAATCAGCAAAGCATCTATAGCGCCAAGAGCTTCTTGGCAGTGTTTGATAAGCTGATGATTCAATACAATTTCAGTGAGTAAGCAGTATCATGGTCAATACCGCTCAGCAGAAATGTGCTCCTATTTGATTTTACACAACCAAAAACATTTTACATAGTGTTAAATGGCAATAAAGGATTTTAAGATCACACTCTGTATCATTACAAACATCTCTACTCCAGACAGTCATCATCTGATAATGTGACTGTGTTATCAACACAAAAATATATATAAAATATATATAATATATAATATAAAAATATAAATTGCACCGACAATGACCTCCTTGAGTAACTCATTGAAGACTACTTAACTGAATAGTTATGTAAGTGAAAAGCAATTAATTTGTAGCAATTATTCAAAGCAGGCTTATTAAACTTTTTCAGTCTTGGTCCCAAATGAGGATTTTACTGTTCAAATTGCTCTAGTAGATAAGCATATAAAATTATGCCTCAACTCTTGCAAGCATTAGGACTGAGGACTATTTTTAGGTGTTAAATTATTTCATAAATACATTTCAATGTGTTCATTGTATTATAATAACATATGCACACACCTTTTATAGATGTCACAGGCTTGTGTGCCCAACTCACATTTTTAAGTTTTCTGTGCTCCTAAAAGACTTAACAAGGTCTGAACTCATACAACTTGACAGAACAGAACAGAGTTTTGTTATTTGACACTGTCGCACCTTGTGTCAAAACAGTGTGTTCTTTCATCCATGACAACACTGTCAGGACTGCCGAGGGCAGCACGGGTAGCTGCCTGACAATGCAGTACACTCTATACTGTCATGTCACCATCTATCCACAGCTTTGTCTCAGAACTGTGTCAAGAAAGACGGGGATAGTGACAGAAAGAGACAACGTGAAAAAAGAGCCAAGAGTCCTAAGATAAGACATAAACGGAAATGGAGACAGAGAAAATAGCTGAGATGGGACACTGTACAAGGTTTCATCAAAGACTCTCTGAAAACAGTCAACAAACAAGCATTAATTTTAAAACAACTGAATGGTCAACATGTCAACACCAGAACATGTAATGCTCTTTCCATCTCACTGCCAGAAGTACATTAAAAAGGGTTCATATAATTACAAAGGCAGACCACCCTATAGTGTTGCCAAAGCCTTTGAATGGGTAATGAAAGGGGAGAGAGTAGTTGGGGTGTGGAGGAGATCCACACAAACGCCTTCATTATCTCCTACTCTCATATTTCTGAGTCAAGCACCCACTCAACCCTCTACATACTGCACAAAAAACTCTCAACCCTCAGACCACAGAAAACTAAAAACTACATGTGATCACTGGCCTGTATACATCCTGTATTCTATGAAAATGGAAGAAAATCATGCAGGTTGAGTGGTCAGCTAAGAGACAAAACATAGTGCGACTAAATGTAATGAGAAGCTTCCCTTTTTGAATTTTGATTGATGGTTTCCTTAAATGGCGAATGTACTGTAAGTGCTCGCAGTTACCGCCACTGTGAGGGCTAAAATAGCAGAACTCTTCCACTTGTGAGAAAGCCAAGATAAACAACTGCGTTGAGTGTTTTAAACTAAAAAAAAGTTCCAGTTATAGTCTGCAAACAATTCATGTAAGAAAGGTGGAAAAAAAGAAAATACACATTTTATTGCAAGAATATTTTGCAGACAATATATATTTGAGTCTTAGTCTAGTTAGAACCAGTGATTGGAATCAAATGGAAATTTACTGAGAAAACGAGCAGCAGAAACACTAATTTTATGACTGTATAAAGATACAGAGAGAGAGAGAGAGAGAGAGAGAGAGAGAGAGAGAGAGAGAGAGAGAGAGAGAATAGTCAATATAATTAAAAAGTGAGAAAATTTCTGAATTTAATGACATGGCTTATCACTGGATGAAAAGCCTCTCAAGGCTCCTAAATCTTACATTGGAAGTATATATGTCATCTTCCTCTTCCTGTGTGTGTGAATGCAAGAATTACACTATATTTTTGAAAATACAAAGTGGTTATAAAAGGCTGCACTGTTATACAGTACAAGGAATCAAAGAGATAAAGCATACTGTATGTGTGTTTATGTGCATGTCCAGTCATGTGTGGGTGTACACACACATCATTAGATAATGATCACAATCCCTCTCGACATTACCAACAACCAACCACAATACATTTATCTCTGACACAACACAGAAGCCGCTCTTCTTCATCCGCCCCATTTGTAAATTACTCTGCAGTGATAGACCATCACAACAGCCTTTTAATAATCTTAACCCCATTTCAATAATTCACCTAGGCAGTCGAAATAAAAAAAGAGATTGCTGACTAATCTGTGGATTACGGTGATGATTTCTGACAGAGGTTGAGGATCAAGGTAAAATGTGATGGGAGATGAGCCGTGGGGCTTACTATGCTAGCTCAAAGAGGATTAAGGTAAAGATCTATTGGGGGAGCAGCATTACATAAATTGTTTTTGTGCACAGAAACGCACACACACGTGTGTTTCTCCAGAAGACGGCCAGGATAAAAATTACTTTAATTCTAGCACATTCCTTTCCCTTCGGGTTCTTTCAATTGTATTTATTCACAAATAAGCAAGTCCAAAAAAATGCCATTCTAATAGCGTTTCTTTCCTGGATAAAAGACGTGTTTCACCTTTACATCTACTGACAGAACAATTGACGTAGGAGACGTAATAATTGGTAGTATGTTCTGAGGAAATACATGTTTTGGATGTATTTAGCGTTTATTCCATTTGTTTGTGAGGCCCAGAGAAATATTGAGTTCCAGTGAGATCTGAAAGTGGTTTAAAGGTAAAGGAATTCAATAGATTGGCTTCTTTCTCTGGACACAGTAAGAGAGCATGTCTCATTTGTTAGACAGTTTAATTGACACTGTCACCTTCACTGTCCACTGTCCATTTCAAGCACTCCACCACCACAGATGTTATAACCTCCAGATAGACTCTGCTAGTAAACGTCATCATATGACACATTAACAATGGTGACTACAGGGACTGAAATGTGCTGTGTCTGTGTACAGTACACTGTATGAGTGTGAGAGTCAGGTAGCCGTTAGCGTTTTGGCCACACCGCACCACTGAAGCCTTCTGACAGAAAAGTCTGTTATGATTTGCATCACAAAGAGTCGTTCACGCACACCAACACACACCCATACACACAAAATGCACGTTTCTGGACTCATTCCACACCGGTTAACACAGAGAGTCATTGACAAAAAATGACATTGATGGTCACTGCAAGGGAGGCTAAGTATGTGTGTGTGTGTGTGTGTGTGTGTGTGTGTGTGTGTGTGTGTGTGTATGTGTGTGTGTGTGTGTGTGTGTGTGTGTGTGTGTGTGTGTGTGTGTATATGTGTGTGAAACTTTAGCGGGACAAATGGTAGCCGTTATGGAGCTTGGAGCTTGAATCTAAATCCCATCTTTGAAGGAAATCTCTCTATGCCACCCTAGGGCACATAACAAATTACTGTTATTTTAAGTTTATTGTGATGTAAAACTAATA
>NC_050174.1:12008069-12015569 GCF_008315115.2 Sander lucioperca
TATTGATGTTTTAGAAGTGATACGGTTATGATATGGTGGTGAAAACTTTGCTTAGGTAGCCAGTGAAAACAAAGGCCGAGACCTTGAATTTAAACGATCCAACTACTGGTCATTCGTAATGATTTCATCTCTAACCAGGACAACCCTGGAATAATAACATACAACAGCAACACCAAGAATTCTATAAAGAGCAGAAAGTCTTAATGAAAACTGGACTTTTGTGGGAGGCCATTTTGCAAAAGCATCCTGGGAATCAGCAGTCAGGGAACCCATTTAGGAGATACTGCCATGTCATGTTGTAAACCGGGCTCTTTACCTCATTTCTCCGGCAACAATGACACAGTAATTATGGAGTTGGTGATTGAAGTCAGCCATGCATATGTTGACCTCTTCCACTCTCCTGGCACTTGAGAAATGTACACAACAAGGAAAAACACTTAGCTGTATATTCTTGGAGTCAACTAATGCTCACACAGGGTGCGCGCACACACACACACACACACACACACACACACACACACACACACAATCATGCGTAAGTGCTTTAGCTGCTTCACACAGTATACACATGCTGCTTTGTTGCATGCTCACCCCCCAATCACTATGCACATGGATCTTTCAACTTCATTTCATATATACTGCCAGAGTTTCAGGATCTCAAGCAGGCCAAAGACAATACACGATTCACACTAATGGTCCACATAGTGTGATGAATGACAGCATTACAAAGCGGCTTGGAATGCACTGCCATTTGTTCCACAGAATGTTTCAGAGAGGGCTCAGTTGTTTTCATTTTGGGGTGAAAAAAATCCTCACAGTAGCATACTTTAAGAAAATTAGCTAGATATTTAAATAAGAACAACAGAAAAAGGAAAGACAAAAGAAAGGAGAATGGTGGCCAGGTTGGATCAGTGGTAGAACAGGTGCACATATACTGAGAGATTTATGCCTCGACGCAGAGGTCCAGGGTTCGAATCCGACCTGTGACAATTCCCTGCATGTCTTCCCCCTCTCTTCCCCTTTCTCACCTACCTGTCCTGTCAAAAATTAAAAAAGGCGGAAAAGCCCAAACATTTTTTTAAATTTTTTTAAAAAAAGAAGAAAAAAAAGGAGAAAGGAGAGAAGGCATATAAGGATGTGAGAGAAAACACAAAAACCCTTGTGGGTGGATGGATGGAAGGACTGTTTTGTTTAACTGATCGTTAGCATCAGTTGTTTTAATCTTACATTCATTGAGAGAGTTCAAAATGGGAAACCATTTTGCAGATAATGTTGAGTCTTCTTGTCTTGCCTAGGGCTACCTCTTACACTGTAATTCTCCATATTCACTCTTTAGACTTGTCCTTCACTTTTCTGATTACCTCCCTAGTCTGCTGCAATGCCACATACAGTAATGTATGCGTGTATGCCTACATAGGCAGCTGAGCTTAACACATGTTCAAATAATTAGCTTGCCATAGAAAAAGGCCATAAAACAAATTGTAACCTGAGAGGGGAGGCAGTGTTGCGGGATTTAGCAGGTGACTTTATTTATGGTGCTGATCCGATGGTGTGATGGATTTCTAAATAAGAACATATGGAGGGGGTGGAGTTTTTTTCATTCAAGCTTTTGGGTGTAACTCAAAGGTTAATGATTTCTCCTAGAATAGAGAGTATATAGACTCAATATGATCTGGATAAAATGATTAGCAAAGCTATTTTGTACATTCTAATTCTGTACTTTGGAGTGTATTTTTAACTTTGAATTAAACGCATGTCAGCATGTAAGGAAGATTAATTGGCTACATATCTGCAGATGCAGGATGTACGTATTTCAAAGTGATATGCAGAGGTCTGTTGATATGGCACCGTCAACAGCAACATTTAACTGATACAATCTTTCAGATAGTAATACTAAAAAACTTGTTAACTTTGAAGAGTTTGAAAGTGACTTTGTTAGTTTGTAAAGGATGGCTGCAGCTGTGGAACACAAATCCTCTCTCCTCTGTCCTTTAGTTTTTAAAACCATACCGAAAACTTTCATAGGAGGACACAGCAGGTGTGTGTGTGTGTGTGTGTGTGTGTGTGTGTGTGTGTGTGTGTGTGTGTGTGTGTGTGTGTGTGTTATCCTTGCGTCCTTTTACTCTCCTGGTTCCCAGGTGTGCTCTTAATCACCTTCTCCGTCAGCTGTGGTACAACCATTTGTGAACACACATACACTAACACACACTGGATAGAATTTTTTTTAGTACTGAACCGGTCGACTCAGAGTCACTCTCTGGGTATTTCATCAGGACAGTCACCTTACAGTGGCTAACAGACATAGAAGGAGTGAAAGAGAAGGAGAGGTGAAATGGGATGGGGTTATAAGGAAGGTAGAAGTCCGGGCAACCGGGGTGGGGGGAAGGGGGGTTGAAAGATGAGAGGCAGAAAGAGAGAGGAGGAAGGAGAGAGAAGTTGGCAGCACACAGCAGGACCACCTTACTCTTTCTTAATACTAAAACCACCTGCTTGGTTATTACCTATCAAATACTTTTTTATGTCAACCACTGTCGCTATAACAAACCTTTGATTACATCACTTCACAATATCATGATCCCAATCTTAGAAAGAAAACGGAAGAGATAATATGTGCATCAGCTTACAAAAGTATAAGAACTCTGAATTGAGCCTTCAAAAAAATAATTCACACAAGCTAGTTTTCATGAATCACTCTCTCCCTCAGTCACAAAGGCAGACTCAAATACTGGAGAAGCGAAAGGAACGGTTGTGATTAGATGAATGTCTGAGCAATGAGTGGAAAATGTTTAATATTCTAAGAGAGAAACCCTACACTTCAGCTCAAAGTGCAAAATGAGCTATTTGCATGTAGGGAATTTACCTAGAGACTATCTTGCGTTGGGATCAGACCAGCCGTGACACCACATTGGGAGGCTTCCCTACTTCCTACCCCGCTACTTCCAACACCCTTGCTCGGACCCCCTTCACCTTCATGTTGATGTCAACTACACACCTGTAAATTTCCGTGACTGTATCTTGCACGTTTGTGTACTATCACAGTTACAAAATATGGCCGCAGACCTATAAACACCTAGCAAATTACTCAAAGCCGCTTCTTTGGTAGTTTGCTACAGTAGGTGTCTCCAGGACCACATTTTGCCATCACACACACACACACACACACACACACACACACACACACACACACAGAAAACAATACCAGCGTTGTCGCGACTGGTAATAAAGTGGTTAAGAGTTTTGCACATAAACAACTCACTGTGTGTGTAACTGTGTTACACACCTAATGTGTTTTCTACCAGCCTGCTGTGTGTGCATTGTTGTACTAAACAGTTTCAATAACATATATTGCAAGGTAAATATTGTATATTAGGAGCTACTATGTAAGCAAGTCAAAAAGCAGCAGGAGCTACAGACTCATGGGATGTAAGAACCTGCCATATTTTAAACTATATGTGTGAACAAGGCATTAGAGGTGATCACGGTGTCTGCCTTCTAGAGATAAACCACTGACAAAGCTTCAGAACATCTTCCCACCTAGTTGACAAGGTTTAATTTCATACACTATAAATGAAATCATTATCAGATTGCGTGTGGAGAGCTAAGAGAGTTATGTGAGGACACAGAGTATTGCTGAGGCTAAATGATAACTTCATAATACAGTCAATCCCTGTGGGGGATGACAGCCTGAACAGAGCATGATGGTTCATTATGGGAGTAATCACCCAAAGCTTCAGCCCTAAATCCACCACATGGCTACCAACACAACATACAGAGACACATGTACACTGACAGATACTGAAAGACAAAGAGAGAACGATAGAGACGGTGCGATGCTGTCACATTGAGAAAAATACACACAGAAGATGGAGACTAACAAGCGGCCACAACACATACATCGAGACAGAACAAACACAAAGATACCCACAGTGGAACAAAAAAAACAGACTAACGCAAGTAAACACACCTAATAAAATAAAAATGAAAATGCAGACACAAGAAGAGAATGAGGAAGTGATTGAGGGGTGAGACATACTTTGCTCATGCCAGCCAATTCCAGGAACAATTTCCTGGTCGTAATTAGTAAGGGAGATGGTGAAATGAGGAGGTGGTGGTGGGGAGAGTTGATCTCCATAAAGATTGAGAATGAATTTAAAGGAGATTAAAGCAAACCACTCGGGGGATGAACAGACAACACACACACACACACACACACACACACACACACATGTTCACACCTAGTGCTAAGCTAGCGGGCTATGACAGACAAAATGTTTGCCACTTTGTAGCAATAGTTTGTCTTTGAGAGAATGTGCGTGTTTTAGAGAAAGAGGGAATGTGACATTGTGTTCACGACACCAGGGGACCATGAATGTACTTCAACTGAAGGTGTGTTTTTGTACATGTGTGCAAATATGTGCCCAAGGGAAATATGTGCACAGGAGAGGAGGGACAGCTGTGTCCTATCAATTCACTGACCCCACTTCACTCCCAAACTGCAGATAACACTATCAAGCTTCATAAATATAACAAAAGCAATGAGAAATTCACTGAACAACTTCCAACCACAACAGAGTTGAAACATGCAGAGGGCAACCTTATACAGTGTGAACTCCCTTATACATACACAATAAAGCAACGTAAGCATCTATTCTGAAAACGACCTTTCTTGCATAACCTCTGCTTTTTCCCTCCCACCCCCTTGTCTTTCTTCGCCTCCTTCGCTCTCCCTCTAAAACTTCTTCCACTGCTCAACTAAAACTGTTATTATGTTTGTGGTGAGTTTGTTGCCTCAGGCTCCTCTACATAAGCACATTTCAGAGCAATTATCCAAAATGGATGTCTCTGCCTGCATGCTACCCATGCCAAATCATAACGGTTTCCCCTGGTGGAGCTCAAGCAATAAAGAGCAATGTGAGCTACTTGGAAAGAAAGTAGCAAGCAAAGTCTCCATAAGTCTCAGAGAGGATAATTTAGACATCCAATTTCCTGCACAGTGGCATGGAAACAATCAGACCTCTGGATTAAATAAAAAAACAACCAAATGATGTAAGTGATAAAGCACACAAGAAAGTAAGGTGAAATCTAATAAACATTAGGCAAACTCTGTGGTAGTCCCAGACAACTCTGTGGTAGTCCCCACCAAGACTGCTAGAAACCTGGGTGTAACACTTGACGACCAACTCTTCTTCACTGCTAACATTGCTGCAACCACCCGATCGTGTAGATACATGCTGCATAACATCAGAAGGATACGTCCCCTTCTAACGCGAGAAGGCGGCTCAGGTTCTGGTTCAGGCTCTAGTCATCTCACATCTAGACTACTGCAACTCCCTCCTGATTGGCCTGCCTGCATGTGCCACCCAACCCCTGCAGCTCATTCAGAATGCAGCGGCTCGACTTGTCTTCAACCTCCCCAAGTTCTCTCACACTACACCGCTCCTCCGCTCTCTTCACTGGTTACCAATTGCGGCCCGCATCCGCTTCAAGACACTAGTACTTACGTACAGGGCCACGAACGGATCAGCACCCGCTTACATCCAGAACATGGTCAAACCATATACCCCAACCCGCCCACTTCGTTCTGCATCAGCCAAACTGCTGGCTGCTCCCTCACAGCGAGGGAGAACTAATCACTCAACGAAATCCCGACTGTTCACTGTCCTGGCTCCCAAATGGTGGAACAAGCTCCCCATCGATATCAGGATGGCCGAAAGCCTACACATCTTCCGCCGAAGGCTAAAAACGCATCTCTTCCGACTACACCTCGGATAAAAATAAATAAATAAATAAATAAAATTCTTGAACTTGCACTTTCATTTGTCTCTTTGTAGCTTTGCCTATTTAAAGCTACTGTATTTGCACTTACTACTTGTTGTCTGGAGTTTGAACCTTCACAGTTGAAAGCACTTAATTGTAAGTCGCTTTGGATAAAAGCGTCAGCTAAATGACATGTAATGTAATGTAATGTAAATGGGTTTATAATTAAAATGCAATTGTATTAAATGATAAATATCTAAGTTGCGAACAATCAAAGAGTTCCTGCTGTAGCAGCTATATTAAGATCATGATTGCATATTGCTTTCTGCTAAATTAACTCATTAAATGCTGTAATTTCAAAAGGATTAAGTTATATTAAAGTTATAATATTTAGCTTGATAACCATATATTTGTGTTCTTCTAACAGGTTTTGATATGGCTTTCATGTAATAGCTTGTTTGTGCAATATCATGAAAGTTTTTTTTTTTTCATGACAACATAAATATATCCTAAGGCCACAGGTTGTTTAAGGCTGTAGCAGTTCATGAGTACCTCTTCAACCTTTGGATACTCATACTAATTACGTCTTCAAATAACCAATAAAGCTATAAAAGATTAAAAAAAGGAAGGACTGAAGGTAAACTGTGACTTTGAGTGTCACAGTCATCTTCAGTGTGGTTATATAGGGAGTAATTTTCTCTAAGTGACTTTAGAGTCTCTTTCCACTCAGTTCAGTTCTTTCACTGAACTTTCCACCCTGTCATTTCAACACTTCCCAACCTGTGATCAGCCCGGGACATCAGACAAGGTCTTTCCATCCAGTGTCAAGTTTTGAACAAGTAAACAACTCTATTCGCTGACATGGCACTGGCACTCTGAAGCACAACGAATGATATGAATAAAAGATCCCCAGTGAAAGCAAATCATGGTTTCAAAAAAGTAAAAATCTTGGATATATTTCAATGAAAAAGAAAAAAAATAATCTGTTTAGCTTTGAATGTCATCACAGACTTTCCTTTAGGCTATTAGTTGTAAGAGTCTTACTTTTTTTATGCTAGTCCATAAAATGTCAATGTTACATTGATATAAATAGGAAATTGAGCTCTAGTCCAAAAAATTTAGTTTCATCTGAAAAGATATTTTTGATTTTTAACCTTCATATAGTATCTCAGCTCTAGTGATGTGTTGACCACTTTGGGAAATAAAATTCAGCCATTCAGAGTCATCTGCCGGCTAAATCTGTTTTTTTACTTAATGCTTAACAACTCCATTTGATTGAGTTCATTTTTGCAAATATCGTTCTGTTTTTGTTTTAACCTTTAACTTATGCAATACATATGTTTATCTGATGAGCAGATAGCACCTTGTACGGCAGCCTCGGCCACAGTGTGTGAATGTGTGTGAATGGTGAATGGTTCCTGTACTATGTAAAAGCACTTTGAGTAGTCGTCAAGACAAGAAAAGTGCTATATAAAAACAGTCCATTTACATTTACATTTACATTTACATATCGTTCCGGGAGACACCTCAGTGACTCTATGGGTTAACGAGACATGACGAGCCCTTCTGTCTGCCTAAGAGTGGTTCCTTTATTTCTCTTGAAAAATAATGTTAATGTACAAAAAAAGTATATAATGCAGATTGTTATGTATGTTATTTTTCTCACAGTTGGGCTTTTAAGTGACTTCAGTTGTGTGTGGTTATATCATCACTGTGGCTCACCACCATAACGTACGCTGAAAC